>NW_027311124.1:17500-32500 GCF_047496795.1 Chiloscyllium punctatum | reverse complement strand
GCTTTATTAGGGAGTGCTAAGGCAAGGTTCTGTGCCCTCCACCCTCATCGCAACACCCATGGGAGCCTCCGGTCGTCAATAGACCGCCGCACCGGCCTCTGACTGACTCTCAGAATGGACGGAAAGAGCCGGGTAAGCCTTTCAAAAGATTCGACCACGTGCCGAAAACTTTAGACTTCCGTGAGCTCTCCGGCTTGCACCGAGACCCGAAGTCGACGTGCTAAGCACCACGGGACCCCTTTCGCCTGCAGGTCCCGAGCCGCCTTTATTTGCTGTTACGAGCATCGTGTGCCCCATACCTGCGTGACAAGCACCGCAGGGCGGCAGAGCCATCGCACTTGGCCGGGTGGCAGAGGAGGACCCGACTATTCACAGATAGCGGCCCAACGACTCCCAGAGCCGGTCGTGCGGTGCGCGAGGTCTGCTCTCTTCACAAGAGGCTTTATTAGGGAGTGCTAAGGCAAGGTTCTGTGCCCTCCACCCTCATCGCAACACCCATGGGAGCCTCCGGTCGTCAATAGACCGCCGCACCGGCCTCTGACTGACTCTCAGAATGGACGGAAAGAGCCGGGTAAGCCTTTCAAAAGATTCGACCACGTGCCGAAAACTTTAGACTTCCGTGAGCTCTCCGGCTTGCACCGAGACCCGAAGTCGACGTGCGAAGCACCACGGGACCCCTTTCGCCTGCAGGTCCCGAGCCGCCTTTATTTGCTGTTACGAGCATCGTGTGCCCCATACCTGCGTGACGAGCACCGCAGGGCGGCAGAGCCATCGCACTTGGCCGGGTGGCAGAGGAGGACCAGACTATTCACAGATAGCGGCCCAACGACTCCCAGAGCCGGTCGTGCGGCGCGCGAGGTCTGCTCTCTTCACAAGAGGCTTTATTAGGGAGTGCTAAGGCAAGGTTCTGTGCCCTCCACCCTCATCGCAACACCCATGGGAGCCTCCGGTCGTCAATAGACCGCCGCACCGGCCTCTGACTGACTCTCAGAATGGACGGAAAGAGCCGGGTAAGCCTTTCAAAAGATTCGACCACGTGCCGAAAACTTTAGACTTCCGTGAGCTCTCCGGCTTGCACCGAGACCCGAAGTCGACGTGCTAAGCACCACGGGACCCCTTTCGCCTGCAGGTCCCGAGCCGCCTTTATTTGCTGTTACGAGCATCGTGTGCCCCATACCTGCGTGACGAGCACCGCAGGGCGGCAGAGCCATCGCACTTGGCGGGTGGCAGAGGAGGACCAGACTATTCACAGATAGCGGCCCAACGACTCCCAGAGCCGGTCGTGCGGCGCGCGAGGTCTGCTCTCTTCACAAGAGGCTTTATTAGGGAGTGCTAAGGCAAGGTTCTGTGCCCTCCACCCTCATCGCAACACCCATGGGAGCCTCCGGTCGTCAATAGACCGCCGCACCGGCCTCTGACTGACTCTCAGAATGGACGGAAAGAGCCGGGTAAGCCTTTCAAAAGATTCGACCACGTGCCGAAAACTTTAGACTTCCGTGAGCTCTCCGGCTTGCACCGAGACCCGAAGTCGACGTGCTAAGCACCACGGGACCCCTTTCGCCTGCAGGTCCCGAGCCGCCTTTATTTGCTGTTACGAGCATCGTGTGCCCCATACCTGCGTGACGAGCACCGCAGGGCGGCAGAGCCATCGCACTTGGCCGGGTGGCAGAGGAGGACCAGACTATTCACAGATAGCGGCCCAACGACTCCCAGAGCCGGTCGTGCGGCGCGCGAGGTCTGCTCTCATCACAAGAGGCTTTAGGGAGTGCTCAGGCAAGGGTCAGCCCGCAGCCTTCCTGGCAACACCCAGGGGAACCAGGCCACTCGCGTCTCTCGCCTTCATTTTCGACACGAGCGCCTGCGGAGGGGCCACCACCCCCCTCCGATTGTCAAGAGACCTCCGCACCGGCCTCTGACTTACTCTCAGAATGGACGGAAAGAGCCGGGTAAGCCTTTGAAAAGATTCGACCACGTGCCGAAAACTTTAGACTTCCGTGAGCTCTCCGGCTTGCACCGAGACCCGAAGTCGACGTGCTTAGCACCACGGGACCCCTTTCGCCTGCAGGTCCCGAGCCGCCTTTTATTTTTGTTACGAGTATCGTGTTCCCCAAACCTGGGTGACGAGCACCGCAGGGCGGCAGAGCCATCGCGCTTGTCCGGGTGGCAGAGGAGGACCAGACTATTCACAAATAGCGGCCCAACGACTCCCAGAGCCGGTCGTGCGGCAGGCGAGGTCTGCTCTCATCACAAGAGGCTTTAGGGAGTGCTCAGGCAACGGTCAGCCCGCAGCCTTCTTGGCAACACCCAAGGGAACCAGGCCACTCGCGTCTCTCGCCTTCATTTTGGACACGAGCGCCTGTGGAGGGACGGCCGGAGTCAACGTGGGGTTTGCCCGCCCTCCAATAGTGTCAAAAGACCGCCGCACAAGTCTCTGACTGACTCTTAGAACAGACAGAAAGAGTTTGTCAAATCTGTCAAAAATTGACAAAGTGTCAAAAATTCGACTTCCAAGAGCTCTCCGGCATGCACTCATACCTGTCATTAAAGTGCTATGCCCGTGGAACCGTTTTTCGGATGCCTTTCAGAACGGTCCCGCGCCGCCATTTTGTTCTAAAAATCGTGTTCCCATATATCTCCGGGTACCCCGCCAACCTCACTGCGGAAAAACTACAAGTGGCACTGAATGGGTCTGAATTCCAAATTTGACTGCATCGGTCTGGAACTCGGTCCGGTCAAAACCGTTTGGATTTTTCTCGGTCCGGACTTCCGCGACAGACAAAGTTAAAGTTTTCGGGCTGCAGGCACAAAACGACAGCTGGCCATTTGCCGGGCTCAATTCACCCAATTCCTCCGGCACTTCGGAGCACATGTTCGGTGTAAGTTTGCGAATCTTTCCCGATGCTGCAGCATTTTCCTCCGCTGACACTTAGAATATTTTTCACACTTTGCTGAAAATTTTTCTAAGTGTTTTTTTCCAAGTTTTCCTGGTTACTGATTTCTTCTTTTTAAACATTTTTCTAAGTTTTTCTGGTTACTGATTTCTTCTTTTTAAACATTTTTCGCAGTTTGTCTGGTTACTGATTTCTTCTTTTTAAACATTTTTCGCCGTTTTTCTGGTTACTGATTTCTTCTTTTTAAACATTTTTCGCCGTTTTTCTGGTTACTCATTTCTTCTTTTTAAACATTTTTCTAAGTTTTTCTGGTTACTGATTTCTTCTTTTTAAACATTTTTCTAAGTTTTTCTGGTTACTCATTTCTTCTTTTTAAACATTTTTCTAAGTTTTTCTGGTTACTCACTTCTTCTTTTTAAACATTTTTCTAAGTTTTTCTGGTTACTGATTTCTTCTTTTTAAACATTTTTCGCCGTTTTTCTGGTTACTGATTTCTTCTTTTTAAACATTTTTCTAAGTTTTTCTGGTTACTCATTTCTTCTTTTTAAACATTTTTCGCCGTTTTTCTGGTTACTGATTTCTTCTTTTTAAACATTTTTCTAAGTTTTTCTGGTTACTGATTTCTTCTTTTTAAACATTTTTCTAAGTTTTCCTGGTTACTCATTTCTTCTTTTTAAACATTTTTCTAAGTTTTCCTGGTTACTCATTTCTTCTTTTTAAACATTTTTCTAAGTTTTCCTGGTTACTGATTTCTTCTTTTTAAACATTTTTCGCAGTTTTTCTGGTTACTGATTTCTTCTTTTTAAACATTTTTCTAAGTTTTTCTGGTTACTGATTTCTTCTTTTTAAACATTTTTCTAAGTTTTTCTGGTTACTCACTTCTTCTTTTTAAACATTTTTCTAAGTTTTTCTGGTTACTCACTTCTTCTTTTGAAACATTTTTCTAAGTTTTTCTGGTTACTGATTTCTTCTTTTTAAACATTTTTCGCAGTTTGTCTGGTTACTGATTTCTTCTTTTTAAACATTTTTCGCCGTTTTTCTGGTTACTGATTTCTTCTTTTTAAACATTTTTCTAAGTTTTTCTGGTTACTCACTTCTTCTTTTTAAACATTTTTCTAAGTTTTTCTGGTTACTGATTTCTTCTTTTTAAACATTTTTCGCAGTTTTTCTGGTTACTGATTTCTTCTTTTTAAACATTTTTCTAAGTTTTTCTGGTTACTGATTTCTTCTTTTTAAACATTTTTCTAAGTTTTTCTGGTTACTCACTTCTTCTTTTTAAACATTTTTCTAAGTTTTCCTGGTTACTGATTTCTTCTTTTTAAACATTTTTCGCAGTTTTTCTGGTTACTGATTTCTTCTTTTTAAACATTTTTCTAAGTTTTTCTGGTTACTGATTTCTTCTTTTTAAACATTTTTCTAAGTTTTTCTGGTTACTCACTTCTTCTTTTTAAACATTTTTCTAAGTTTTCCTGGTTACTGATTTCTTCTTTTTAAACATTTTTCGCAGTTTGTCTGGTTACTGATTTCTTCTTTTTAAACATTTTTCGCAGTTTTTCTGGTTACTGATTTCTTCTTTTTAAACATTTTTCTAAGTTTTTCTGGTTACTGATTTCTTCTTTTTAAACATTTTTCTAAGTTTTTCTGGTTACTGATTTCTTCTTTTTAAACATTTTTCTAAGTTTTTCTGGTTACTCACTTCTTCTTTTTAAACATTTTTCTAAGTTTTTCTGGTTACTCACTTCTTCTTTTGAAACATTTTTCTAAGTTTTTCTGGTTACTGATTTCTTCTTTTTAAACATTTTTCGCAGTTTGTCTGGTTACTGATTTCTTCTTTTTAAACATTTTTCGCCGTTTTTCTGGTTACTGATTTCTTCTTTTTAAACATTTTTCTAAGTTTTTCTGGTTACTCACTTCTTCTTTTTAAACATTTTTCTAAGTTTTTCTGGTTACTGATTTCTTCTTTTTAAACATTTTTCGCAGTTTTTCTGGTTACTGATTTCTTCTTTTTAAACATTTTTCTAAGTTTTTCTGGTTACTGATTTCTTCTTTTTAAACATTTTTCTAAGTTTTTCTGGTTACTCACTTCTTCTTTTTAAACATTTTTCTAAGTTTTCCTGGTTACTGATTTCTTCTTTTTAAACATTTTTCGCAGTTTGTCTGGTTACTGATTTCTTCTTTTTAAACATTTTTCGCAGTTTTTCTGGTTACTGATTTCTTCTTTTTAAACATTTTTCTAAGTTTTTCTGGTTACTGATTTCTTCTTTTTAAACATTTTTCTAAGTTTTTCTGGTTACTCACTTCTTCTTTTTAAACATTTTTCTAAGTTTTTCTGGTTACTCACTTCTTCTTTTGAAACATTTTTCTAAGTTTTTCTGGTTACTGATTTCTTCTTTTTAAACATTTTTCGCCGTTTTTCTGGTTACTGATTTCTTCTTTTTAAACATTTTTCT
Source organism: Chiloscyllium punctatum (assembly GCF_047496795.1). Taxonomy (NCBI): domain Eukaryota; kingdom Metazoa; phylum Chordata; class Chondrichthyes; order Orectolobiformes; family Hemiscylliidae; genus Chiloscyllium; species Chiloscyllium punctatum. The sequence continues at coordinate 27,159 of NW_027311124.1, read as the reverse complement.
AAGTTTTTCTGGTTACTCACTTCTTCTTTTTAAACATTTTTCTAAGTTTTTCTGGTTACTGATTTCTTCTTTTTAAACATTTTTCTAAGTTTTTCTGGTTACTGATTTCTTCTTTTTAAACATTTTTCGCAGTTTTTCTGGTTACTGATTTCTTCTTTTTAAACATTTTTCTAAGTTTTTCTGGTTACTGATTTCTTCTTTTTAAACATTTTTCTAAGTTTTTCTGGTTACTCACTTCTTCTTTTTAAACATTTTTCTAAGTTTTCCTGGTTACTGATTTCTTCTTTTTAAACATTTTTCGCAGTTTGTCTGGTTACTGATTTCTTCTTTTTAAACATTTTTCGCAGTTTTTCTGGTTACTGATTTCTTCTTTTTAAACATTTTTCTAAGTTTTTCTGGTTACTGATTTCTTCTTTTTAAACATTTTTCTAAGTTTTTCTGGTTACTCACTTCTTCTTTTTAAACATTTTTCTAAGTTTTTCTGGTTACTCACTTCTTCTTTTGAAACATTTTTCTAAGTTTTTCTGGTTACTGATTTCTTCTTTTTAAACATTTTTCGCAGTTTGTCTGGTTACTGATTTCTTCTTTTTAAACATTTTTCGCCGTTTTTCTGGTTACTGATTTCTTCTTTTTAAACATTTTTCTAAGTTTTTCTGGTTACTCACTTCTTCTTTTTAAACATTTTTCTAAGTTTTTCTGGTTACTGATTTCTTCTTTTTAAACATTTTTCGCAGTTTTTCTGGTTACTGATTTCTTCTTTTTAAACATTTTTCTAAGTTTTTCTGGTTACTGATTTCTTCTTTTTAAACATTTTTCTAAGTTTTTCTGGTTACTGACTTCTTCTTTTTAAACATTTTTCTAAGTTTTCCTGGTTACTGATTTCTTCTTTTTAAACATTTTTCGCAGTTTGTCTGGTTACTGATTTCTTCTTTTTAAACATTTTTCGCAGTTTTTCTGGTTACTGATTTCTTCTTTTTAAACATTTTTCTAAGTTTTTCTGGTTACTGATTTCTTCTTTTTAAACATTTTTCTAAGTTTTTCTGGTTACTCACTTCTTCTTTTTAAACATTTTTCTAAGTTTTTCTGGTTACTCACTTCTTCTTTTGAAACATTTTTCTAAGTTTTTCTGGTTACTGATTTCTTCTTTTTAAACATTTTTCTAAGTTTTTCTGGTTACTGATTTCTTCTTTTTAAACATTTTTCGCAGTTTGTCTGGTTACTGATTTCTTCTTTTTAAACATTTTTCGCCGTTTTTCTGGTTACTGATTTCTTCTTTTTAAACATTTTTCTAAGTTTTTCTGGTTACTCACTTCTTCTTTTTAAACATTTTTCTAAGTTTTTCTGGTTACTGATTTCTTCTTTTTAAACATTTTTCGCAGTTTTTCTGGTTACTGATTTCTTCTTTTTAAACATTTTTCTAAGTTTTTCTGGTTACTGATTTCTTCTTTTTAAACATTTTTCTAAGTTTTTCTGGTTACTCACTTCTTCTTTTTAAACATTTTTCTAAGTTTTCCTGGTTACTGATTTCTTCTTTTTAAACATTTTTCGCAGTTTGTCTGGTTACTGATTTCTTCTTTTTAAACATTTTTCGCAGTTTTTCTGGTTACTGATTTCTTCTTTTTAAACATTTTTCTAAGTTTTTCTGGTTACTCACTTCTTCTTTTATAACATTTTTCTAAGTTTTCCTGGTTACTGATTTCTTCTTTTTAAACATTTTTCTAAGTTTTCCTGGTTACTGATTTCTTCTTTTTAAACATTTTTCTAAGTTTTTCTGGTTACTCATTTCTTCTTTTAAACATTTTTCGCAGTTTTTCTGGTTACTGATTTCTTCTTTTTAAACATTTTCCTAAGTTTTCCTGGTTACTGATTTCTTCTTTTTAAACATTTTTCTAAGTTTTCCTGGTTACTCATTTCTTCTTTTTGATCATTTTTCTAAGTTTTCCTGGTTACTGATTTCTTCGTTTTGAACATTTTTCTAAGTTTTCCTGGTTACTCACTTCTTCTTTTCAAACATTTTTCTTCGTTTTTCTGTTTACTCATTTAGCACTTTCAGGCACTTTCCGATCATTTCCTCGTTCCCGATTTCACCCTTTAAAACGCTTTCGGGCATTTCCCTAAGTTTTGCGGTTCACTCGTTTGGGACTCACTGACACCTTCTCTAGCTTCCCTGCTCACTTTTTTCGTACTGTTGAGAAAATTCGAACCCTTTCCTTAACTATGCCGGTTACTGACTTCACCGCTTCAGACCCTTGTCCCCGTAATGAAAGATACCATTTCCCACCGTGGGAAATGCACGAAAATCGGACTGAACACGGGGGAGGCTCCCCCCTCGAAGGCGAGACCGTCGGCAGAACCGCCGGGTCAAACCCGGCTGAGCTACCCGGCTTACAAGTCTCAAAGTCGGTATGAGCAGTCACGTCCACCCCCATTCCCTTTTGGACCACTTCCCACGGTTCCAAATGCATGAAAATCGGCCTGTACACGGGGGAGGCACCCGCCTCGAAGACGAGACCGTCGGCAGAACCGCCGGGTCAAACCCGGCTGAGCTACCCGGCTCGGAAGCGCCAAAGTCGGGTTGAGCAGTCACATTCACTCCCATCCCCTTTTGGGCAACTTCCCACGGTTGGAAATGCATGGAAATCGGACTGAACACGGGGGAGGCTCCCCCCTCGAAGGCGAGACCGTCGGCAGAACCGCCGGATCAAACCCGGCTGAGCTACCCGGCTTACAAGTCTCAAAGTCGGTATGAGCAGACACGTCCACCCCCATTCCCTTTTGGACCACTTCCCACGGTTCGAAATGCATGAAAATCGGCCTGTATACGGGGGAGGCACCCGCCTCGAAGACGAGACCGTCGGCAGAACCGCCGGGTCAAACCCGGCTGAGCTACCCGGCTCGGAAGCGCCAAAGTCGGGTTGAGCAGTCACATTCACTCCCATCCCCTTTTGGGCAACTTCCCACGGTTGGAAATGCATGGAAATCGGACTGAACACGGGGGAGGCTCCCCCCTCGAAGGCGAGACCGTCGGCAGAACCGCCGGATCAAACCCGGCTGAGCTACCCGGCTTACAAGTCTCAAAGTCGGTATGAGCAGACACGTCCACCCCCATTCCCTTTTGGACCACTTCCCACGGTTCGAAATGCATGAAAATCGGCCTGTATACGGGGGAGGCACCCGCCTCGAAGACGAGACCGTCGGCAGAACCGCCGGGTCAAACCCGGCCGGGCTACCCGGGTTAGAAGCCCTAGAGTCGGGTTGAGCAGTCACAATCACTCCCATCCCCTTTTGAACCTGTTCCCACCGTTGGAAATGCACGAAAATCGGCCTGTACACGGGGGAGGCTCCCCCCTCGAAGGCGAGACCGTCGGCAGAACCGCCGGGTCAAACCCGGCTGAGCTACCCGGCTTACAAGTCTCGAAGTCGGGTTGAGCAGTCACATTCACTCCCATCGACTTTTGGGCAACTTCCCACCGTTGCAAATGCATGAAAATCGGCCTGTACACGGGGGAGGCACCCGCCTCGAAGTCGAGACCGTCGGCAGAACCGCCGGGTCCAACCCGGCTGAGCTACCCGGCTTACAAGTCTCAAAGCCGGGTTGGGCAGTCACGTTCACCCCCATTCCCTTTTGGATCACTTCCCACGGTTCGAAATGCACGAAAACCGGCCTGTACACGGGGGAGGGTCCGCCCTCGAAGGCGAGACCGTCGGCAGAACCGCCGGGTCAAACCTGGCTGAGCTACCCGGCTTACAAGTCTCAAAGTCGGGTTGAGCAGTCACGTTCACTCCCATCGACTTTTAGACCACTTCCCACGGTTCGAAATGCACGAAAATCGGCCTGTACACGGGGGAGGCACCCGCCTCGAAGACGAGACCGTCGGCAGAACCGCCGGGTCAAACCCGGCCGAGCTACCCGGCTTAAAAGTCTCAAAGTCGGTATGAGCAGTCACATTCACCCCCATTCCCTTTTGGACCACTTCCCACGGTTGGAAATGCATGAAAATCGGCCTGGACACGGGGGAGGCTCCCCCCTCGATGACGAGACCGTCGGCAGAACCGCCGGAACAAACCCGGCTGAGCTACCCGGCTTACAAGTCTCAAAGTCGGTATGAGCAGACACGTCCACCCCCATTCCCTTTTGGACCACTTCCCACCGTTGGAAATGCACGAAAATCGGCCTGTACACGGGGGAGGCACCGGCCTCGAAGACGAGACCGTCGGCAGAACCGCCGGGTCAAACCCGGCTGAGCTACCCGGCTTACAAGTCTCAAAGTCGGGTTGAGCAGTCACATTCACTCCCATCGACTTTTGGGCAACTTCCCACGGTTCGAAATGCACAAGATTCGGCCTGAACACGGGGGACGCTCCCCCCTCGAAGGCGAGACCGTCGGCAGACCCGCCGGGTCAAACCCGGCTGAGCTACCCGGCTCGGAAGCGCCAAAGTCGGTATGAGCAGTCACGTTCACTCCCATCCCCTTTTGGACCGCTTCCCACGGTACGAAATGCATGAAAATCGGCCTGTACACGGGGGAGGCACCCGCCTCGAAGACGAGACCGTCGGCAGAACCGCCGGGTCAAACCCGGCTGAGCTACCCGGCTTACAAGTCTCAAAGTCGGGTTGAGCAGTCACATTCACTCCCATCGACTTTTGGGCAACTTCCCACGGTTCGAAATGCACAAAATTCGGCCTGAACACGGGGGACGCTCCCCCCTCGAAGGCGAGACCGTCGGCAGAACCGCCGGGTCAAACCCGGCTGAGCTACCCGGCTTAAAAGTCTCAAAGTCGGTATGAGCAGTCACATTCACCCCCATTCCCTTTTGGACCACTTCCCACGGTTGGAAATGCATGAAAATCGGCCTGGACACGGGGGAGGCTCCCCCCTCGATGACGAGACCGTCGGCAGAACCGCCGGAACAAACCCGGCTGAGCTACCCGGCTTACAAGTCTCAAAGTCGGTATGAGCAGACACGTCCACCCCCATTCCCTTTTGGACCACTTCCCACCGTTGGAAATGCACGAAAATCGGCCTGTACACGGGGGAGGCACCGGCCTCGAAGACGAGACCGTCGGCAGAACCGCCGGATCAAACCCGGCCGAGCTACCCGGGTTAGAAGCCTCAGAGTCGGGTTGAGCAGTCACGTCCACCCCCATTCCCTTTTGGACCACTTCCCACGGTTCGAAATGCACGAAAATCGGCCTGTACACGGGGGAGGGAGCCGCCTCGAAGACGAGACCGTCGGCAGAACCGCCGGTTCAAACCCGGCTGAGCTACCAGGCTCGGAAGCGCCAAAGTCGGGTTGAGCAGTCACATTCACTCCCATCCCCTTTTGGGCAACTTCCCACCGTTGCAAATGCATGAAAATCGGCCTGTACACGGGGGAGGGAGCCGCCTCGAAGACGAGACCGTCGGCAGAACCGCCGGATCAAACCCGGCTGAGCTACCAGGCTCGGAAGCGCCAAAGTCGGTATGAGCAGTCACATTCACTCCCATCCCCTTTTGGGCCACTTCCCACGGTTCGAAATGCACGAAAATCGGACTGAACACGGGGGAGGCTCCCCCCTCCAAAACGAGACCATCGGCAGAATCGACGGGTCAAACCCGGCCGAGCTACCCGGGTTAGAAGCCTCAAAGTCGGGTTGAGCAGTCACGTCCACCCCCATCCCCTTTTGGACCACTTCCCACGGTTCGAAATGCACGAAAATCGGCCTGTACACGGGGGAGGCACCCGCCTCGAAGACGAGACCGTCGGCAGACCCGCCGGATCAAACCCGGCCGAGCTACACGGCTTACAAGTCTCAATGTCGGTATGAGCAGTCACGTCCACCCCTATTCCCTTTTGGACCACTTCCCACGGTACGAAATGCATGAAAATCGGCCTGTACACGGGGGAGGCACCCGCCTCGAAGACGAGACCGTCGGCAGAACCGCCGGGTCAAACCCGGCTGAGCTACCCGGCTCGGAAGCGCCAAAGTCGGGTTGAGCAGTCACATTCACTCCCATCGACTTTTGGGCAACTTCCCACGGTTCGAAATGCACAAAATTCGGCCTGAACACGGGGGACGCTCCCCCCTCGAAGGCGAGACCGTCGGCAGAACCGCCGGGTCAAACCCGGCTGAGCTACCCGGGTCGGAAGCGCCAAGGTCGGTATGAGCAGTCACATTCACTCCCATCCCCTTTTGGACCGCTTCCCACGGTTTGAAATGCACGAAAATCGGCCTGTACACGGGGGAGGCTCCGCCCTCGAAGGCGAGACCGACGGCAGAACCGCCGGGTCAAACCCGGCCGGGCTACCCGGGTTAGAAGCCTCAGAGTCGGGTTGAGCAGTCACATTCACCCCCATCCCCTTTTGAACCTCTTCCCACCGTTGGAAATGCACGAAAATCGGCCTGTACACGGGGGAGGCGCCCCTCTCGAAGGCGAGACCGACGGCAGAACCGCCGGGTCAAACCCGGCCGAGCTACCCGGGTTAGAAGCCTCAGAGTCGGGTTGAGCAGTCACATTCACCCCCATTCCCTTTTGGACCACTTCCCACGGTACGAAATGCATGAAAATCGGCCTGTACACGGGGGAGGCACCCGCCTCGAAGACGAGACCGTCGGCAGAACCGCCGGGTCAAACCCGGCTGAGCTACCCGGGTCGGAAGCGCCAAGGTCGGTATGAGCAGTCACATTCACTCCCATCCCCTTTTGGACCGCTTCCCACGGTTTGAAATGCACGAAAATCGGCCTGTACACGGGGGAGGCTCCGCCCTCGAAGGCGAGACCGACGGCAGAACCGCCGGGTCAAACCCGGCCGGGCTACCCGGGTTAGAAGCCTCAGAGTCGGGTTGAGCAGTCACATTCACCCCCATCCCCTTTTGAACCTCTTCCCACCGTTGGAAATGCACGAAAATCGGCCTGTACACGGGGGAGGCCCCCCTCTCGAAGACGAGACCGTCGGCAGACCCGCCGGATCAAACCCGGCCGAGCTACACGGCTTACAAGTCTCGATGTCGGTATGAGCAGTCACGTCCACCCCCATTCCCTTTTGGACCACTTCCCACGGTACGAAATGCATGAAAATCGGCCTGTACACGGGGGAGGCACCCGCCTCGAAGACGAGACCGTCGGCAGAACCGCCGGGTCAAACCCGGCTGAGCTACCCGGCTCGGAAGCGCCAAAGTCGGGTTGAGCAGTCACATTCACTCCCATCCCCTTTTGGGCCACTTCCCACGGTTCGAAATGCATGAAAATCGGCCTGTACACGGGGGACGCTCCCCCCTCGAAGGCGAGGCCGTCGGCAGAACCGCCGGGTCAAACCCGGCTGAGCTACCCGGGTTAGATGCCTCAAAGTCGGGTTGAGCAGTCACATTCACCCCCATCCCCTTTCGGCCCCCTTCCCACGGTTGGAAATGCATGAAAATCGGCCTGTACACGGTGGGCGCTCCCCCCTCGAAGGTGAGACCTTCGGCAGAACCGCCGGGTCAAATCCTGCCGAGCTACCCGCGTTAGAGGTCTCAATGTCGGCTTCAGCAGTCACATTCAATCCCATTCCCGTTTGGACCTCTTCCCGCCGATGGAAATGCACAAAATTCGGCCTGAACACGCGGGACGCTCCCCCCTCGAAGGCGAGACCGTCGCCAGAACCGCCGGGTCAAATCCGGCTGAGCTACCCGCGTTACAGGTCTCAAAGTCGGGTTGAGCAGTCACGTTCACCCCCATCCCCTTTCGGACCCCTTCCCACGGTTGGAAATGCATGAAAATCGGCCTGTACACGGTGGGCGCTCCCCCCTCGAAGGTGAGACCTTCGGCAGAACCGCCGGGTCAAATCCGGCCGAGCTACCCGCGTTAGAGGTCTCAATGTCGGCTTCAGCAGTCACATTCAATCCCATTCCCGTTTGGACCTCTTCCCGCCGATGGAAATGCACAAAATTCGGCCTGAACACGCGGGAGGCTCCCCCCTCGAAGGTGAGACCTTCGGCAGAACCGCCGGGTCAAATCCGGCCGAGCTACCCGCGTTAGAGGTCTCAATGTCGGCTTCAGCAGTCACATTCAATCCCATTCCCGTTTGGACCTCTTCCCGCCGATGGAAATGCACAAAATTCGGCCTGAACACGCGGGACGCTCCCCCCTCGAAGGCGAGACCGTCGCCAGAACCGCCGGGTCAAATCCGGCCGAGCTACCCGCGTTAGAGGTCTCAATGTCGGCTTCAGCAGTCACATTCAATCCCATTCCCTTTTGGAACACTTCCCGCCGTTAACAATGCACGATATTCGGCCTGAACACGCGGGACGCTCCCCCCTCGAAGGTGAGACCTTCGGCAGAACCGCCGGGTCAAATCCTGCCGAGCTACCCGCGTTAGAGGTCTCAATGTCGGCTTCAGCAGTCACATTCAATCCCATTCCCGTTTGGACCTCTTCCCGCCGATGGAAATGCACAAAATTCGGCCTGAACACGCGGGGCGCTCCCCCCTCGAAGGCGAGACCGTCGCCAGAACCGCCGGGTCAAATCCGGCTGAGCTACCCGCGTTACAGGTCTCAAAGTCGGCTTCAGCAGTCACATTCAATCCCATTCCCTTTTGGAACACTTCCCGCCGTTAACAATGCACGATATTCGGACTGAACACGGGGGCCGGTCCGCCCTCGAAGTCAACACCGTCCGCAGAACCGCCGGGGCAAATCCGGCTGAGCTACCCCGCCCCCGAACACTCAAAGTCCCTCTGAAGCCTTGCATTCGCCTCCTTGGAAAATTGACGTCAAACATTACCAAAATCGGGGGCACGAGCACTAAAGCTAAGTCTCACCCTTTCCCTATCCCTAACCAGGAACCGAACGCCCACCCTCAGCCTCACACCAACGCCGGTGCCACTCCAGACAGACACACCCTTCAAAACCACACCCATCCGGCCATGCAACTCAAAAAGGGTCCAAATTCAGAAACACCCCCTTCAAAAGGCACTCCATCCTCGGCCACACCACCGGGACATGCTCCCCTCGGCGATAATTAAGCCCCCACCACTATTTGAAGCCAACCGCAGCCGCAACTCGAACGGAGAAATCAGTAACCAATTCAAAAATGCGCTTGGTTACTGATTTCTACTGAGCCGAAAAAATTCTAAGTGTCGGTGGTTACTGATTTATACCAACCCGAAAATATTCTAAGTGTCGGTGGTTACTGATTTATACCACCAACCCGAAAAAATTCTAAGTGTCAGTGGTTACTGATTTATACCAACTCGAAAAAATTCTAAGTGTCAGTGGTTACTGATTTATACCAACCCGAAAATATTCTAAGTGTCAGTGGTTACTGATTTGTACCGACCCGAAAATATTCTAAGTGTCAGTGGTTACTGATTTATACCAACCCGAAAAAATTCTAAGTGTCAGTGGTTACTGATTTATACCAAGTCGAAAAAATTCTAAGTGTCAGTGGTTACTGATTTATACCAACCCGAAAATATTCTAAGTGTCAGTGGTTACTGATTTATACCAACTCGAAAAAATTCTAAGTGTCAGTGGTTACTGATTTATACCGACCCGAAAAAATTCTAAGTGTCAGTGGTTACTGATTTATACCAACTCGAAAATATTCTAAGTGTCGGTGGTTACTGATTTATACCAACCCGAAAAAATTCTAAGTGTCAGTGGTTACTGATTTATACCAACTCGAAAAAATTCTAAGT
>NW_027311124.1:7500-10000 GCF_047496795.1 Chiloscyllium punctatum | reverse complement strand
GAACTTAGGGGGACAAAGAGGACGGGTCCTCTGCGACACCCCAGCCGCGCTCTCGCCAGCCAAGGCGAGTGCGATTGATTGCCAAACGACCCTCAGACAGGCGTGGCCCCGGGAAGAACCCGGGGCCGCAAAGTGCGTTCAAAGTGTCGATGATCAATGTGTCCTGCAATTCACATTAATTCTCGCAGCTAGCTGCGTTCGTCATCGACGCACGAGCCGAGTGATCCACCGTCAAGAGTTGTCTGAGTTTGTTTTAGGTCTCTCCCTCGCCAGAGGAAAGCGACCCCCCCCCCCCCCCCCCCCCCCCCCGGACCGCACATACGCTCCCCACCTTGAGCTACAGCCACCTGCACGCCGGCGTGCGGGCGGAGCAGGGTGGCGTGAAGCGATGGGGAGCACCATCCTGGTGCGGCCCGCAGAAACATACGTCTATTGGGGGGAGGAGGACAGGGCGCCCAAGAGGCGATGCGTGCCCCAACGCACCGCAGCGACGGAGGCAGGATCACCGCCACCATGTCGCCCGCCTAGTATCACGAGGCGTGCAGCAGCTTTGCCCTAGGAAAAGCAGAGGCGGGAACGGGCACCGGCCATCGGTTCGGCAGCGTCACTGACGCGTGCACGTGGCGGCGTGTCGGCGAGCGGACTTCCTGCGAGGAGGCGGGGGCGGCACTCGCCCGAGCAGACGCCCGCCCGGCCCAGCCACCGCCGAGGTGGACTGGGAGTCGCGGCAACGGCTCGTCATACTCGTTCCCACACTCACAGCGCAGCTTGCCCGCAAGCCACCGACCACCGATCGACGCCAGGCGCCCCGACCGAGAGCGGGATCGCTCGTTCGCCCTGCTGGCAGTTCGCTGGGGATCACTACTGCACGGAGCTCGGAGACCGACGGGCGGCAACTCGAGAGTCTTTAAACCACCACCCCCATCCCGCAAGTGCAAAGAGGCTGTATACGCACAGACGGGTGAGGGGAATAGGTACCCCGTCGGGTTTGAAGGGAGCGTGACTAGATAGCAACGATGTAAACCCAGCCGATTTGGGAGCGAAAAGACCGGCGCCTGCATCACCGGCTTCGTTTCCCGTGGCTGGAGAGTACACCCGAAACCCTCCGTCTGTCGCGAGCTCCCGACGACGCGGTGCCGCCAAGCAGCAGGGCCGGACCTGGTGTGGCTCCCCTCGTCGATCACAGACCGGTCGGCACTACTGACGAGACGGTGGAACGGGCTTCGCCCCTTGTGACGAAGGGTGATGCGAACCCGCCCGCCCGCGTGCGTTCGGGGTGGACTCGGCAAACGGAGATTTGAAATCGGAAAGTGTCCTCCTGCCCCGCGCAGGTAGGCGCCCAACAGTTGTGGGGGGTTTGGCGGTGACCACGGCTGCAGGGCCTGCTACCCCGACGAGCTCTCCTGCTGGCCCCGAAACCACCCTCGCGAGACAAGTTGAAACGGAAACGGGCGTACCCCCAAGCCGACGATCCTTTCTTATTTGTTACTTTTTTTTTCACTTGCTCGAGTTGTGGCGATTTGGCGGTGACCACGGCTGCAGGGCCTGCTACCCCGACGAGCTCTCCTGCTGGCCCCGAAACCACCCTCGCGAGACAAGTTGAAACGGAAACGGGCGTACCCCCAAGCCGACAGAGATCCTTTCTTATTTGTTACTTTTTTTTTTTCACTTGCTCGAGTTGTGGGGGGTTTGGCGGTGACCACGGCTGCAGGGCCTGCTACCCCGACGAGCTCTCCTGCTGGCCCCGAAACCACCCTCGCGAGACAAGTTGAAACGGAAACGGGCGTACCCCCAAGCCGACGATCCTTTCTTATTTGTTACTTTTTTTTTTCACTTGCTCGAGTTGTGGGGGTTTGGCGGTGACCACGGCTGCAGGGCCTGCTACCCCGACGAGCTCTCCTGCTGGCCCCGAAACCACCCTCGCGAGACAAGTTGAAACGGAAACGGGCGTACCCCCAAGCCGACGATCCTTTCTTATTTGTTACTTTTTTTTTCACTTGCTCGAGTTGTGGGGGTTTGGCGGTGACCACGGCTGCAGGGCCTGCTACCCCGACGAGCTCTCCTGCTGGCCCCGAAACCACCCTCGCGAGACAAGTTGAAACGGAAACGGGCGTACCCCCAAGCCGACGATCCTTTCTTATTTGTTACTTTTTTTTTCACTTGCTCGAGTTGTGGGGGTTTGGCGGTGACCACGGCTGCAGGGCCTGCTACCCCGACGAGCTCTCCTGCTGGCCCCGAAACCACCCTCGCGAGACAAGTTGAAACGGAAACGGGCGTACCCCCAAGCCGACAGAGATGCTTTCGCTCCTGTTACTTTTTTTTTCACTTGCTCGAGTTGTGGGGGTTTGGCGGTGACCACGGCTGCAGGGCCTGCTACCCCGACGAGCTCTCCTGCTGGCCCCGAAACCACCCTCGCGAGACAAGTTGAAACGGAAACGGGCGTACCCCCAAGCCGACAGAGATCCTTTCGTACTTGAACCAACACAAAGTTTGTCACGTT
>NW_027311124.1:0-2500 GCF_047496795.1 Chiloscyllium punctatum | reverse complement strand
ACCGAGACCCGAAGTCGACGTGCGAAAGCACCACGGGACCCCTTTCGCCTGCAGGTCCCGAGCCGCCTTTATTTGCTGTTACGAGCATCGTGTGCCCCATACCTGCGTGACGAGCACCGCAGGGCGGCAGAGCCATCGCACTTGGCCGGGTGGCAGAGGAGGACCAGACTATTCACAGATAGCGGCCCAACGACTCCCAGAGCCGGTCGTGCGGCGCGCGAGGTCTGCTCTCTTCACAAGAGGCTTTATTAGGGAGTGCTAAGGCAAGGTTCTGTGCCCTCCACCCTCATCGCAACACCCATGGGAGCCTCCGGTCGTCAATAGACCGCCGCACCGGCCTCTGACTGACTCTCAGAATGGACGGAAAGAGCCGGGTAAGCCTTTCAAAAGATTCGACCACGTGCCGAAAACTTTAGACTTCCGTGAGCTCTCCGGCTTGCACCGAGACCCGAAGTCGACGTGCTAAGCACCACGGGACCCCTTTCGCCTGCAGGTCCCGAGCCGCCTTTATTTGCTGTTACGAGCATCGTGTGCCCCATACCTGCGTGACGAGCACCGCAGGGCGGCAGAGCCATCGCACTTGGCCGGGTGGCAGAGGAGGACCAGACTATTCACAGATAGCGGCCCAACGACTCCCAGAGCCGGTCGTGCGGCGCGCGAGGTCTGCTCTCTTCACAAGAGGCTTTATTAGGGAGTGCTAAGGCAAGGTTCTGTGCCCTCCACCCTCATCGCAACACCCATGGGAGCCTCCGGTCGTCAATAGACCGCCGCACCGGCCTCTGACTGACTCTCAGAATGGACGGAAAGAGCCGGGTAAGCCTTTCAAAAGATTCGACCAACGTGCCGAAAACTTTAGACTTCCGTGAGCTCTCCGGCTTGCACGAGACCCCGCCTGCAGGTCCCGAGCCGCCTTTATTTGCTGTTACGAGCATCGTGTGCCCCATACCTGCGTGACGAGCACCGCAGGGCGGCAGAGCCATCGCACTTGGCCGGGTGGCAGAGGAGGACCAGACTATTCACAGATAGCGGCCCAACGACTCCCAGAGCCGGTCGTGCGGCGCGCGAGGTCTGCTCTCATCACAAGAGGCTTTAGGGAGTGCTCAGGCAAGGGTCAGCCCGCAGCCTTCCTGGCAACACCCAGGGGAACCAGGCCACTCGCGTCTCTCGCCTTCATTTTCGACACGAGCGCCTGCGGAGGGCCACCACCCCCTCCGATTGTCAAGAGACCTCCGCACCGGCCTCTGACTTACTCTCAGAATGGACGGAAAGAGCCGGGTAAGCCTTTGAAAAGATTCGACCACGTGCCGAAAACTTTAGACTTCCGTGAGCTCTCCGGCTTGCACCGAGACCCGAAGTCGACGTGCTTAGCACCACGGGACCCCTTTCGCCTGCAGGTCCCGAGCCGCCTTTTATTTTTGTTACGAGTATCGTGTTCCCCAAACCTGGGTGACGAGCACCGCAGGGCGGCAGAGCCATCGCGCTTGTCGGGGTGGCAGAGGAGGACCAGACTATTCACAAATAGCGGCCCAACGACTCCCAGAGCCGGTCGTGCGGCAGGCGAGGTCTGCTCTCATCACAAGAGGCTTTAGGGAGTGCTCAGGCAACGGTCAGCCCGCAGCCTTCTTGGCAACACCCAAGGGAACCAGGCCACTCGCGTCTCTCGCCTTCATTTTGGACACGAGCGCCTGTGGAGGGACGGCCGGAGTCAACGTGGGGTTTGCCCGCCCTCCAATAGTGTCAAAAGACCGCCGCACAAGTCTCTGACTGACTCTTAGAACAGACAGAAAGAGTTTGTCAAATCTGTCAAAAAATTGACAAAGTGTCAAAAATTCGACTTCCAAGAGCTCTCCGGCATGCACTCATACCTGTCATTAAAGTGCTATGCCCGTGGAACCGTTTTTCGGATGCCTTTCAGAACGGTCCCGCGCCGCCATTTTGTTCTAAAAATCGTGTTCCCATATATCTCCGGGTACCCCGCCAACCTCACTGCGGAAAAACTACAAGTGGCACTGAATGGGTCTGAATTCCAAATTTGACTGCATCGGTCTGGAACTCGGTCCGGTCAAAACCGTTTGGATTTTTCTCGGTCCGGACTTCCGCGACAGACAAAGTTAAAGTTTTCGGGCTGCAGGCACAAAACGACAGCTGGCCATTTGCCGGGCTCAATTCACCCAATTCCTCCGGCACTTCGGAGCACATGTTCGGTGTAAGTTTGCGAATCTTTCCCGATGCTGCAGCATTTTCCTCCGCTGACACTTAGAATATTTTTCACACTTTGCTGAAAATTTTTCTAAGTGTTTTTTTCCAAGTTTTCCTGGTTACTGATTTCTTCTTTTTAAACATTTTTCTAAGTTTTTCTGGTTACTGATTTCTTCTTTTTAAACATTTTTCGCAGTTTGTCTGGTTACTGATTTCTTCTTTTTAAACATTTTTCGCCGTTTTTCTGGTTACTGATTTCTTCTTTTTAAACATTTTTCGCCGTTTTTCTGGTTACTCATTT
>NW_027311123.1:20000-35246 GCF_047496795.1 Chiloscyllium punctatum | reverse complement strand
GCAGAGGAGGACCAGACTATTCACAGATAGCGGCCCAACGACTCCCAGAGCCGGTCGTGCGGCGCGCGAGGTCTGCTCTCTTCACAAGAGGCTTTATTAGGGAGTGCTAAGGCAAGGTTCTGTGCCCTCCACCCTCATCGCAACACCCCATGGGAGCCTCCGGTCGTCAATAGACCGCCGCACCGGCCTCTGACTGACTCTCAGAATGGACGGAAAGAGCCGGGTAAGCCTTTCAAAAGATTCGACCACGTGCCGAAAACTTTAGACTTCCGTGAGCTCTCCGGCTTGCACCGAGACCCGAAGTCGACGTGCTAAGCACCACGGGACCCCTTTCGCCTGCAGGTCCCGAGCCGCCTTTATTTGCTGTTACGAGCATCGTGTGCCCCATACCTGCGTGACGAGCACCGCAGGGCGGCAGAGCCATCGCACTTGGCCGGGTGGCAGAGGAGGACCAGACTATTCACAGATAGCGGCCCAACGACTCCCAGAGCCGGTCGTGCGGCGCGCGAGGTCTGCTCTCTTCACAAGAGGCTTTATTAGGGAGTGCTAAGGCAAGGTTCTGTGCCCTCCACCCTCATCGCAACACCCATGGGAGCCTCCGGTCGTCAATAGACCGCCGCACCGGCCTCTGACTGACTCTCAGAATGGACGGAAAGAGCCGGGTAAGCCTTTCAAAAGATTCGACCACGTGCCGAAAACTTTAGACTTCCGTGAGCTCTCCGGCTTGCACCGAGACCCGAAGTCGACGTGCTAAGCACCACGGGACCCCTTTCGCCTGCAGGTCCCGAGCCGCCTTTATTTGCTGTTACGAGCATCGTGTGCCCCATACCTGCGTGACGAGCACCGCAGGGCGGCAGAGCCATCGCACTTGGCCGGGTGGCAGAGGAGGACCAGACTATTCACAGATAGCGGCCCAACGACTCCCAGAGCCGGTCGTGCGGCGCGCGAGGTCTGCTCTCATCACAAGAGGCTTTAGGGAGTGCTCAGGCAAGGGTCAGCCCGCAGCCTTCCTGGCAACACCCAGGGGAACCAGGCCACTCGCGTCTCTCGCCTTCATTTTCGACACGAGCGCCTGCGGAGGGCCACCACCCCCTCCGATTGTCAAGAGACCTCCGCACCGGCCTCTGACTTACTCTCAGAATGGACGGAAAGAGCCGGGTAAGCCTTTGAAAAGATTCGACCACGTGCCGAAAACTTTAGACTTCCGTGAGCTCTCCGGCTTGCACCGAGACCCGAAGTCGACGTGCTTAGCACCACGGGACCCCTTTCGCCTGCAGGTCCCGAGCCGCCTTTTATTTTTGTTACGAGTATCGTGTTCCCCAAACCTGGTGACGAGCACCGCAGGGCGGCAGAGCCATCGCGCTTGTCCGGGTGGCAGAGGAGGACCAGACTATTCACAAATAGCGGCCCAACGACTCCCAGAGCCGGTCGTGCGGCAGGCGAGGTCTGCTCTCATCACAAGAGGCTTTAGG
Source organism: Chiloscyllium punctatum (assembly GCF_047496795.1). Classification (NCBI taxonomy): domain Eukaryota; kingdom Metazoa; phylum Chordata; class Chondrichthyes; order Orectolobiformes; family Hemiscylliidae; genus Chiloscyllium; species Chiloscyllium punctatum. Next base: position 33,774 of record NW_027311123.1, on the reverse strand, counting down.
GAGTGCTCAGGCAACGGTCAGCCCGCAGCCTTCTTGGCAACACCCAAGGGAACCAGGCCACTCGCGTCTCTCGCCTTCATTTTGGACACGAGCGCCTGTGGAGGGACGGCCGGGAGTCAACGTGGGGTTTGCCCGCCCTCCAATAGTGTCAAAAGACCGCCGCACAAGTCTCTGACTGACTCTTAGAACAGACAGAAAGAGTTTGTCAAATCTGTCAAAAAATTGACAAAGTGTCAAAAATTCGACTTCCAAGAGCTCTCCGGCATGCACTCATACCTGTCATTAAAGTGCTATGCCCGTGGAACCGTTTTTCGGATGCCTTTCAGAACGGTCCCGCGCCGCCATTTTGTTCTAAAAATCGTGTTCCCATATATCTCCGGGTACCCCGCCAACCTCACTGCGGAAAAACTACAAGTGGCACTGAATGGGTCTGAATTCCAAATTTGACTGCATCGGTCTGGAACTCGGTCCGGTCAAAACCGTTTGGATTTTTCTCGGTCCGGACTTCCGCGACAGACAAAGTTAAAGTTTTCGGGCTGCAGGCACAAAACGACAGCTGGCCATTTGCCGGGCTCAATTCACCCAATTCCTCCGGCACTTCGGAGCACATGTTCGGTGTAAGTTTGCGAATCTTTCCCGATGCTGCAGCATTTTCCTCCGCTGACACTTAGAATATTTTTCACACTTTGCTGAAAATTTTTCTAAGTGTTTTTTTCCAAGTTTTCCTGGTTACTGATTTCTTCTTTTTAAACATTTTTCTAAGTTTTTCTGGTTACTGATTTCTTCTTTTTAAACATTTTTCGCAGTTTGTCTGGTTACTGATTTCTTCTTTTTAAACATTTTTCGCCGTTTTTCTGGTTACTGATTTCTTCTTTTAAACATTTTTCGCCGTTTTCTGGTTACTCATTTCTTCTTTTTAAACATTTTTCTAAGTTTTTCTGGTTACTGATTTCTTCTTTTTAAACATTTTTCTAAGTTTTTCTGGTTACTCATTTCTTCTTTTTAAACATTTTTCTAAGTTTTTCTGGTTACTCACTTCTTCTTTTTAAACATTTTTCTAAGTTTTTCTGGTTACTGATTTCTTCTTTTTAAACATTTTTCGCCGTTTTTCTGGTTACTGATTTCTTCTTTTTAAACATTTTTCGCCGTTTTTCTGGTTACTGATTTCTTCTTTTTAAACATTTTTCTAAGTTTTTCTGGTTACTCATTTCTTCTTTTTAAACATTTTTCTAAGTTTTTCTGGTTACTGATTTCTTCTTTTTAAACATTTTTCTAAGTTTTTCTGGTTACTCATTTCTTCTTTTTAAACATTTTTCTAAGTTTTCCTGGTTACTCACTTCTTCTTTTTAAACATTTTTCTAAGTTTTTCTGGTTACTGATTTCTTCTTTTTAAACATTTTTCTAAGTTTTTCTGGTTACTCATTTCTTCTTTTTAAACATTTTTCTAAGTTTTTCTGGTTACTGACTTCTTCTTTTTAAACATTTTTCGCAGTTTGTCTGGTTACTGATTTCTTCTTTTTAAACATTTTTCGCCGTTTTTCTGGTTACTGATTTCTTCTTTTTAAACATTTTTCTAAGTTTTTCTGGTTACTCACTTCTTCTTTTTAAACATTTTTCTAAGTTTTCCTGGTTACTGATTTCTTCTTTTTAAACATTTTTCTAAGTTTTTCTGGTTACTGATTTCTTCTTTTTAAACATTTTTCTAAGTTTTTCTGGTTACTGATTTCTTCTTTTTAAACATTTTTCGCAGTTTGTCTGGTTAATGATTTCTTCTTTTTAAACATTTTTCTAAGTTTGTCTGGTTACTGATTTCTTCTTTTTAAACATTTTTCTAAGTTTTTCTGGTTACTCACTTCTTCTTTTTAAACATTTTTCTAAGTTTTCCTGGTTACTCATTTCTTCTTTTTAAACATTTTTCGCAGTTTTTCTGGTTACTGATTTCTTCTTTTTAAACATTTTTCTAAGTTTTCCTGGTTACTGATTTCTTCTTTTTAAACATTTTTCTAAGTTTTTCTGGTTACTGATTTCTTCTTTTTAAACATTTTTCTAAGTTTTTCTGGTTACTGATTTCTTCTTTTTAAACATTTTTCTAAGTTTTTCTGGTTACTCACTTCTTCTTTTTAAACATTTTTCTAAGTTTTTCTGGTTACTCACTTCTTCTTTTGAAACATTTTTCTAAGTTTTTCTGGTTACTGATTTCTTCTTTTTAAACATTTTTCTAAGTTTTTCTGGTTACTGATTTCTTCTTTTTAAACATTTTTCGCAGTTTGTCTGGTTACTGATTTCTTCTTTTTAAACATTTTTCGCCGTTTTTCTGGTTACTGATTTCTTCTTTTTAAACATTTTTCTAAGTTTTTCTGGTTACTCACTTCTTCTTTTTAAACATTTTTCTAAGTTTTTCTGGTTACTGATTTCTTCTTTTTAAACATTTTTCGCAGTTTTTCTGGTTACTGATTTCTTCTTTTTAAACATTTTTCTAAGTTTTTCTGGTTACTGATTTCTTCTTTTTAAACATTTTTCTAAGTTTTTCTGGTTACTCACTTCTTCTTTTTAAACATTTTTCTAAGTTTTCCTGGTTACTGATTTCTTCTTTTTAAACATTTTTCGCAGTTTGTCTGGTTACTGATTTCTTCTTTTTAAACATTTTTCGCAGTTTTTCTGGTTACTGATTTCTTCTTTTTAAACATTTTTCTAAGTTTTTCTGGTTACTGATTTCTTCTTTTTAAACATTTTTCTAAGTTTTTCTGGTTACTGATTTCTTCTTTTTAAACATTTTTCTAAGTTTTTCTGGTTACTCACTTCTTCTTTTTAAACATTTTTCTAAGTTTTTCTGGTTACTCACTTCTTCTTTTGAAACATTTTTCTAAGTTTTTCTGGTTACTGATTTCTTCTTTTTAAACATTTTTCGCAGTTTGTCTGGTTACTGATTTCTTCTTTTTAAACATTTTTCGCCGTTTTTCTGGTTACTGATTTCTTCTTTTTAAACATTTTTCTAAGTTTTTCTGGTTACTCACTTCTTCTTTTTAAACATTTTTCTAAGTTTTTCTGGTTACTGATTTCTTCTTTTTAAACATTTTTCGCAGTTTTTCTGGTTACTGATTTCTTCTTTTTAAACATTTTTCTAAGTTTTTCTGGTTACTGATTTCTTCTTTTTAAACATTTTTCTAAGTTTTTCTGGTTACTCACTTCTTCTTTTTAAACATTTTTCTAAGTTTTCCTGGTTACTGATTTCTTCTTTTTAAACATTTTTCGCAGTTTGTCTGGTTACTGATTTCTTCTTTTTAAACATTTTTCGCAGTTTTTCTGGTTACTGATTTCTTCTTTTTAAACATTTTTCTAAGTTTTTCTGGTTACTGATTTCTTCTTTTTAAACATTTTTCTAAGTTTTTCTGGTTACTCACTTCTTCTTTTTAAACATTTTTCTAAGTTTTTCTGGTTACTCACTTCTTCTTTTGAAACATTTTTCTAAGTTTTTCTGGTTACTGATTTCTTCTTTTTAAACATTTTTCGCAGTTTGTCTGGTTACTGATTTCTTCTTTTTAAACATTTTTCGCCGTTTTTCTGGTTACTGATTTCTTCTTTTTAAACATTTTTCTAAGTTTTTCTGGTTACTCACTTCTTCTTTTTAAACATTTTTCTAAGTTTTTCTGGTTACTGATTTCTTCTTTTTAAACATTTTTCGCAGTTTTTCTGGTTACTGATTTCTTCTTTTTAAACATTTTTCTAAGTTTTTCTGGTTACTGATTTCTTCTTTTTAAACATTTTTCTAAGTTTTTCTGGTTACTGACTTCTTCTTTTTAAACATTTTTCTAAGTTTTCCTGGTTACTGATTTCTTCTTTTTAAACATTTTTCGCAGTTTGTCTGGTTACTGATTTCTTCTTTTTAAACATTTTTCGCAGTTTTTCTGGTTACTGATTTCTTCTTTTTAAACATTTTTCTAAGTTTTTCTGGTTACTGATTTCTTCTTTTTAAACATTTTTCTAAGTTTTTCTGGTTACTCACTTCTTCTTTTTAAACATTTTTCTAAGTTTTTCTGGTTACTCACTTCTTCTTTTGAAACATTTTTCTAAGTTTTTCTGGTTACTGATTTCTTCTTTTTAAACATTTTTCTAAGTTTTTCTGGTTACTGATTTCTTCTTTTTAAACATTTTTCGCAGTTTGTCTGGTTACTGATTTCTTCTTTTTAAACATTTTTCGCAGTTTTTCTGGTTACTGATTTCTTCTTTTTAAACATTTTTCTAAGTTTTTCTGGTTACTCACTTCTTCTTTTTAAACATTTTTCTAAGTTTTTCTGGTTACTGATTTCTTCTTTTTAAACATTTTTCGCAGTTTTTCTGGTTACTGATTTCTTCTTTTTAAACATTTTTCTAAGTTTTTCTGGTTACTGATTTCTTCTTTTTAAACATTTTTCTAAGTTTTTCTGGTTACTCACTTCTTCTTTTTAAACATTTTTCTAAGTTTTCCTGGTTACTGATTTCTTCTTTTTAAACATTTTTCGCAGTTTGTCTGGTTACTGATTTCTTCTTTTTAAACATTTTTCGCAGTTTTTCTGGTTACTGATTTCTTCTTTTTAAACATTTTTCTAAGTTTTTCTGGTTACTCACTTCTTCTTTTATAACATTTTTCTAAGTTTTCCTGGTTACTGATTTCTTCTTTTTAAACATTTTTCTAAGTTTTCCTGGTTACTGATTTCTTCTTTTTAAACATTTTTCTAAGTTTTTCTGGTTACTCATTTCTTCTTTTTAAACATTTTTCGCAGTTTTTCTGGTTACTGATTTCTTCTTTTTAAACATTTTCCTAAGTTTTCCTGGTTACTGATTTCTTCTTTTTAAACATTTTTCTAAGTTTTCCTGGTTACTCATTTCTTCTTTTTGATCATTTTTCTAAGTTTTCCTGGTTACTGATTTCTTCGTTTTGAACATTTTTCTAAGTTTTCCTGGTTACTCACTTCTTCTTTTCAAACATTTTTCTTCGTTTTTCTGTTTACTCATTTAGCACTTTCAGGCACTTTCCGATCATTTCCTCGTTCCCGATTTCACCCTTTAAAACGCTTTCGGGCATTTCCCTAAGTTTTGCGGTTCACTCGTTTGGGACTCACTGACACCTTCTCTAGCTTCCCTGCTCACTTTTTTCGTACTGTTGAGAAAATTCGAACCCTTTCCTTAACTATGCCGGTTACTGACTTCACCGCTTCAGACCCTTGTCCCCGTAATGAAAGATACCATTTCCCACCGTGGGAAATGCACGAAAATCGGACTGAACACGGGGGAGGCTCCCCCCTCGAAGGCGAGACCGTCGGCAGAACCGCCGGGTCAAACCCGGCTGAGCTACCCGGCTTACAAGTCTCAAAGTCGGTATGAGCAGTCACGTCCACCCCCATTCCCTTTTGGACCACTTCCCACGGTTCCAAATGCATGAAAATCGGCCTGTACACGGGGGAGGCACCCGCCTCGAAGACGAGACCGTCGGCAGAACCGCCGGGTCAAACCCGGCTGAGCTACCCGGCTCGGAAGCGCCAAAGTCGGGTTGAGCAGTCACATTCACTCCCATCCCCTTTTGGGCAACTTCCCACGGTTGGAAATGCATGGAAATCGGACTGAACACGGGGGAGGCTCCCCCCTCGAAGGCGAGACCGTCGGCAGAACCGCCGGATCAAACCCGGCTGAGCTACCCGGCTTACAAGTCTCAAAGTCGGTATGAGCAGACACGTCCACCCCCATTCCCTTTTGGACCACTTCCCACGGTTCGAAATGCATGAAAATCGGCCTGTATACGGGGGAGGCACCCGCCTCGAAGACGAGACCGTCGGCAGAACCGCCGGGTCAAACCCGGCTGAGCTACCCGGCTCGGAAGCGCCAAAGTCGGGTTGAGCAGTCACATTCACTCCCATCCCCTTTTGGGCAACTTCCCACGGTTGGAAATGCATGGAAATCGGACTGAACACGGGGGAGGCTCCCCCCTCGAAGGCGAGACCGTCGGCAGAACCGCCGGATCAAACCCGGCTGAGCTACCCGGCTTACAAGTCTCAAAGTCGGTATGAGCAGACACGTCCACCCCCATTCCCTTTTGGACCACTTCCCACGGTTCGAAATGCATGAAAATCGGCCTGTATACGGGGGAGGCACCCGCCTCGAAGACGAGACCGTCGGCAGAACCGCCGGGTCAAACCCGGCCGGGCTACCCGGGTTAGAAGCCCTAGAGTCGGGTTGAGCAGTCACAATCACTCCCATCCCCTTTTGAACCTGTTCCCACCGTTGGAAATGCACGAAAATCGGCCTGTACACGGGGGAGGCTCCCCCCTCGAAGGCGAGACCGTCGGCAGAACCGCCGGGTCAAACCCGGCTGAGCTACCCGGCTTACAAGTCTCGAAGTCGGGTTGAGCAGTCACATTCACTCCCATCGACTTTTGGGCAACTTCCCACCGTTGCAAATGCATGAAAATCGGCCTGTACACGGGGGAGGCACCCGCCTCGAAGTCGAGACCGTCGGCAGAACCGCCGGGTCCAACCCGGCTGAGCTACCCGGCTTACAAGTCTCAAAGCCGGGTTGGGCAGTCACGTTCACCCCCATTCCCTTTTGGATCACTTCCCACGGTTCGAAATGCACGAAAACCGGCCTGTACACGGGGGAGGGTCCGCCCTCGAAGGCGAGACCGTCGGCAGAACCGCCGGGTCAAACCTGGCTGAGCTACCCGGCTTACAAGTCTCAAAGTCGGGTTGAGCAGTCACGTTCACTCCCATCGACTTTTAGACCACTTCCCACGGTTCGAAATGCACGAAAATCGGCCTGTACACGGGGGAGGCACCCGCCTCGAAGACGAGACCGTCGGCAGAACCGCCGGGTCAAACCCGGCCGAGCTACCCGGCTTAAAAGTCTCAAAGTCGGTATGAGCAGTCACATTCACCCCCATTCCCTTTTGGACCACTTCCCACGGTTGGAAATGCATGAAAATCGGCCTGGACACGGGGGAGGCTCCCCCCTCGATGACGAGACCGTCGGCAGAACCGCCGGAACAAACCCGGCTGAGCTACCCGGCTTACAAGTCTCAAAGTCGGTATGAGCAGACACGTCCACCCCCATTCCCTTTTGGACCACTTCCCACCGTTGGAAATGCACGAAAATCGGCCTGTACACGGGGGAGGCACCGGCCTCGAAGACGAGACCGTCGGCAGAACCGCCGGGTCAAACCCGGCTGAGCTACCCGGCTTACAAGTCTCAAAGTCGGGTTGAGCAGTCACATTCACTCCCATCGACTTTTGGGCAACTTCCCACGGTTCGAAATGCACAAGATTCGGCCTGAACACGGGGGACGCTCCCCCCTCGAAGGCGAGACCGTCGGCAGACCCGCCGGGTCAAACCCGGCTGAGCTACCCGGCTCGGAAGCGCCAAAGTCGGTATGAGCAGTCACGTTCACTCCCATCCCCTTTTGGACCGCTTCCCACGGTACGAAATGCATGAAAATCGGCCTGTACACGGGGGAGGCACCCGCCTCGAAGACGAGACCGTCGGCAGAACCGCCGGGTCAAACCCGGCTGAGCTACCCGGCTTACAAGTCTCAAAGTCGGGTTGAGCAGTCACATTCACTCCCATCGACTTTTGGGCAACTTCCCACGGTTCGAAATGCACAAAATTCGGCCTGAACACGGGGGACGCTCCCCCCTCGAAGGCGAGACCGTCGGCAGAACCGCCGGGTCAAACCCGGCTGAGCTACCCGGCTTAAAAGTCTCAAAGTCGGTATGAGCAGTCACATTCACCCCCATTCCCTTTTGGACCACTTCCCACGGTTGGAAATGCATGAAAATCGGCCTGGACACGGGGGAGGCTCCCCCCTCGATGACGAGACCGTCGGCAGAACCGCCGGAACAAACCCGGCTGAGCTACCCGGCTTACAAGTCTCAAAGTCGGTATGAGCAGACACGTCCACCCCCATTCCCTTTTGGACCACTTCCCACCGTTGGAAATGCACGAAAATCGGCCTGTACACGGGGGAGGCACCGGCCTCGAAGACGAGACCGTCGGCAGAACCGCCGGATCAAACCCGGCCGAGCTACCCGGGTTAGAAGCCTCAGAGTCGGGTTGAGCAGTCACGTCCACCCCCATTCCCTTTTGGACCACTTCCCACGGTTCGAAATGCACGAAAATCGGCCTGTACACGGGGGAGGGAGCCGCCTCGAAGACGAGACCGTCGGCAGAACCGCCGGTTCAAACCCGGCTGAGCTACCAGGCTCGGAAGCGCCAAAGTCGGGTTGAGCAGTCACATTCACTCCCATCCCCTTTTGGGCAACTTCCCACCGTTGCAAATGCATGAAAATCGGCCTGTACACGGGGGAGGGAGCCGCCTCGAAGACGAGACCGTCGGCAGAACCGCCGGATCAAACCCGGCTGAGCTACCAGGCTCGGAAGCGCCAAAGTCGGTATGAGCAGTCACATTCACTCCCATCCCCTTTTGGGCCACTTCCCACGGTTCGAAATGCACGAAAATCGGACTGAACACGGGGGAGGCTCCCCCCTCCAAAACGAGACCATCGGCAGAATCGACGGGTCAAACCCGGCCGAGCTACCCGGGTTAGAAGCCTCAAAGTCGGGTTGAGCAGTCACGTCCACCCCCATCCCCTTTTGGACCACTTCCCACGGTTCGAAATGCACGAAAATCGGCCTGTACACGGGGGAGGCACCCGCCTCGAAGACGAGACCGTCGGCAGACCCGCCGGATCAAACCCGGCCGAGCTACACGGCTTACAAGTCTCAATGTCGGTATGAGCAGTCACGTCCACCCCTATTCCCTTTTGGACCACTTCCCACGGTACGAAATGCATGAAAATCGGCCTGTACACGGGGGAGGCACCCGCCTCGAAGACGAGACCGTCGGCAGAACCGCCGGGTCAAACCCGGCTGAGCTACCCGGCTCGGAAGCGCCAAAGTCGGGTTGAGCAGTCACATTCACTCCCATCGACTTTTGGGCAACTTCCCACGGTTCGAAATGCACAAAATTCGGCCTGAACACGGGGGACGCTCCCCCCTCGAAGGCGAGACCGTCGGCAGAACCGCCGGGTCAAACCCGGCTGAGCTACCCGGGTCGGAAGCGCCAAGGTCGGTATGAGCAGTCACATTCACTCCCATCCCCTTTTGGACCGCTTCCCACGGTTTGAAATGCACGAAAATCGGCCTGTACACGGGGGAGGCTCCGCCCTCGAAGGCGAGACCGACGGCAGAACCGCCGGGTCAAACCCGGCCGGGCTACCCGGGTTAGAAGCCTCAGAGTCGGGTTGAGCAGTCACATTCACCCCCATCCCCTTTTGAACCTCTTCCCACCGTTGGAAATGCACGAAAATCGGCCTGTACACGGGGGAGGCGCCCCTCTCGAAGGCGAGACCGACGGCAGAACCGCCGGGTCAAACCCGGCCGAGCTACCCGGGTTAGAAGCCTCAGAGTCGGGTTGAGCAGTCACATTCACCCCCATTCCCTTTTGGACCACTTCCCACGGTACGAAATGCATGAAAATCGGCCTGTACACGGGGGAGGCACCCGCCTCGAAGACGAGACCGTCGGCAGAACCGCCGGGTCAAACCCGGCTGAGCTACCCGGGTCGGAAGCGCCAAGGTCGGTATGAGCAGTCACATTCACTCCCATCCCCTTTTGGACCGCTTCCCACGGTTTGAAATGCACGAAAATCGGCCTGTACACGGGGGAGGCTCCGCCCTCGAAGGCGAGACCGACGGCAGAACCGCCGGGTCAAACCCGGCCGGGCTACCCGGGTTAGAAGCCTCAGAGTCGGGTTGAGCAGTCACATTCACCCCCATCCCCTTTTGAACCTCTTCCCACCGTTGGAAATGCACGAAAATCGGCCTGTACACGGGGGAGGCCCCCCTCTCGAAGACGAGACCGTCGGCAGACCCGCCGGATCAAACCCGGCCGAGCTACACGGCTTACAAGTCTCGATGTCGGTATGAGCAGTCACGTCCACCCCCATTCCCTTTTGGACCACTTCCCACGGTACGAAATGCATGAAAATCGGCCTGTACACGGGGGAGGCACCCGCCTCGAAGACGAGACCGTCGGCAGAACCGCCGGGTCAAACCCGGCTGAGCTACCCGGCTCGGAAGCGCCAAAGTCGGGTTGAGCAGTCACATTCACTCCCATCCCCTTTTGGGCCACTTCCCACGGTTCGAAATGCATGAAAATCGGCCTGTACACGGGGGACGCTCCCCCCTCGAAGGCGAGGCCGTCGGCAGAACCGCCGGGTCAAACCCGGCTGAGCTACCCGGGTTAGATGCCTCAAAGTCGGGTTGAGCAGTCACATTCACCCCCATCCCCTTTCGGCCCCCTTCCCACGGTTGGAAATGCATGAAAATCGGCCTGTACACGGTGGGCGCTCCCCCCTCGAAGGTGAGACCTTCGGCAGAACCGCCGGGTCAAATCCTGCCGAGCTACCCGCGTTAGAGGTCTCAATGTCGGCTTCAGCAGTCACATTCAATCCCATTCCCGTTTGGACCTCTTCCCGCCGATGGAAATGCACAAAATTCGGCCTGAACACGCGGGACGCTCCCCCCTCGAAGGCGAGACCGTCGCCAGAACCGCCGGGTCAAATCCGGCTGAGCTACCCGCGTTACAGGTCTCAAAGTCGGGTTGAGCAGTCACGTTCACCCCCATCCCCTTTCGGACCCCTTCCCACGGTTGGAAATGCATGAAAATCGGCCTGTACACGGTGGGCGCTCCCCCCTCGAAGGTGAGACCTTCGGCAGAACCGCCGGGTCAAATCCGGCCGAGCTACCCGCGTTAGAGGTCTCAATGTCGGCTTCAGCAGTCACATTCAATCCCATTCCCGTTTGGACCTCTTCCCGCCGATGGAAATGCACAAAATTCGGCCTGAACACGCGGGAGGCTCCCCCCTCGAAGGTGAGACCTTCGGCAGAACCGCCGGGTCAAATCCGGCCGAGCTACCCGCGTTAGAGGTCTCAATGTCGGCTTCAGCAGTCACATTCAATCCCATTCCCGTTTGGACCTCTTCCCGCCGATGGAAATGCACAAAATTCGGCCTGAACACGCGGGACGCTCCCCCCTCGAAGGCGAGACCGTCGCCAGAACCGCCGGGTCAAATCCGGCCGAGCTACCCGCGTTAGAGGTCTCAATGTCGGCTTCAGCAGTCACATTCAATCCCATTCCCTTTTGGAACACTTCCCGCCGTTAACAATGCACGATATTCGGCCTGAACACGCGGGACGCTCCCCCCTCGAAGGTGAGACCTTCGGCAGAACCGCCGGGTCAAATCCTGCCGAGCTACCCGCGTTAGAGGTCTCAATGTCGGCTTCAGCAGTCACATTCAATCCCATTCCCGTTTGGACCTCTTCCCGCCGATGGAAATGCACAAAATTCGGCCTGAACACGCGGGGCGCTCCCCCCTCGAAGGCGAGACCGTCGCCAGAACCGCCGGGTCAAATCCGGCTGAGCTACCCGCGTTACAGGTCTCAAAGTCGGCTTCAGCAGTCACATTCAATCCCATTCCCTTTTGGAACACTTCCCGCCGTTAACAATGCACGATATTCGGACTGAACACGGGGGCCGGTCCGCCCTCGAAGTCAACACCGTCCGCAGAACCGCCGGGGCAAATCCGGCTGAGCTACCCCGCCCCCGAACACTCAAAGTCCCTCTGAAGCCTTGCATTCGCCTCCTTGGAAAATTGACGTCAAACATTACCAAAATCGGGGGCACGAGCACTAAAGCTAAGTCTCACCCTTTCCCTATCCCTAACCAGGAACCGAACGCCCACCCTCAGCCTCACACCAACGCCGGTGCCACTCCAGACAGACACACCCTTCAAAACCACACCCATCCGGCCATGCAACTCAAAAAGGGTCCAAATTCAGAAACACCCCCTTCAAAAGGCACTCCATCCTCGGCCACACCACCGGGACATGCTCCCCTCGGCGATAATTAAGCCCCCACCACTATTTGAAGCCAACCGCAGCCGCAACTCGAACGGAGAAATCAGTAACCAATTCAAAAATGCGCTTGGTTACTGATTTCTACTGAGCCGAAAAAATTCTAAGTGTCGGTGGTTACTGATTTATACCAACCCGAAAATATTCTAAGTGTCGGTGGTTACTGATTTATACCAACCCGAAAAAATTCTAAGTGTCAGTGGTTACTGATTTATACCAACTCGAAAAAATTCTAAGTGTCAGTGGTTACTGATTTATACCAACCCGAAAATATTCTAAGTGTCAGTGGTTACTGATTTGTACCGACCCGAAAATATTCTAAGTGTCAGTGGTTACTGATTTATACCAACCCGAAAAAATTCTAAGTGTCAGTGGTTACTGATTTATACCAAGTCGAAAAAATTCTAAGTGTCAGTGGTTACTGATTTATACCAACCCGAAAATATTCTAAGTGTCAGTGGTTACTGATTTATACCAACTCGAAAAAATTCTAAGTGTCAGTGGTTACTGATTTATACCGACCCGAAAAAATTCTAAGTGTCAGTGGTTACTGATTTATACCAACTCGAAAATATTCTAAGTGTCGGTGGTTACTGATTTATACCAACCCGAAAAAATTCTAAGTGTCAGTGGTTACTGATTTATACCAACTCGAAAAAATTCTAAGTGTCGGTGGTTACTGATTTATACCAACTCGAAAATATTCTAAGTGTCGGTGGTTACTGATTTATACCAACCCGAAAATATTCTAAGTGTCAGTGGTTACTGATTTATACCAACTCGAAAAAATTCTAAGTGTCAGTGGTTACTGATTTATACCAACTCGAAAATATTCTAAGTGTCGGTGGTTACTGATTTATACCAACCCGAAAATATTCTAAGTGTCAGTGGTTACTGATTTATACCAACTCGAAAAAATTCTAAGTGTCAGTGGTTACTGATTTATACCAACTCGAAAATATTCTAAGTGTCGGTGGTTACTGATTTATACCAACCCGAAAATATTCTAAGTGTCAGTGGTTACTGATTTGTACCGACCCGAAAAAATTCTAAGTGTCAGTGGTTACTGATTTATACCAACCCGAAAATATTCTAAGTGTCAGTGGTTACTGATTTGTACCAACCCGAAAATATTCTAAGTGTCGGTGGTTACTGATTTATACCAACCCGAAAATATTCTAAGTGTCAGTGGTTACTGATTTATACCAACTCGAAAATATTCTAAGTGTCGGTGGTTACTGATTTATACCAACCCGAAAATATTCTAAGTGTCAGTGGTTACTGATTTATACCAAGTCGAAAATATTCTAAGTGTCAGTGGTTACTGATTTATACCAACTCGAAAAAATTCTAAGTGTCAGTGGTTACTGATTTATACCAACTCGAAAATATTCTAAGTGTCGGTGGTTACTGATTTATACCAACCCGAAAATATTCTAAGTGTCAGTGGTTACTGATTTATACCAACTCGAAAAAATTCTAAGTGTCAGTGGTTACTGATTTGTACCAACCCGAAAATATTCTAAGTGTCGGTGGTTACTGATTTATACCAACCCGAAAATATTCTAAGTGTCAGTGGTTACTGATTTATACCAACTCGAAAATATTCTAAGTGTCGGTGGTTACTGATTTATACCAACCCGAAAATATTCTAAGTGTCAGTGGTTACTGATTTATACCAAGTCGAAAATATTCTAAGTGTCGGTGGTTACTGATTTATACCAACCCGAAAATATTCTAAGTGTCAGTGGTTACTGATTTATACCAACCCGAAAATATTCTAAGTGTCAGTGGTTACTGATTTATACCAAGTCGAAAATATTCTAAGTGTCAG
>NW_027311123.1:0-5000 GCF_047496795.1 Chiloscyllium punctatum | reverse complement strand
AGGACCAGACTATTCACAGATAGCGGCCCAACGACTCCCAGAGCCGGTCGTGCGGCGCGCGAGGTCTGCTCTCTTCACAAGAGGCTTTATTAGGGAGTGCTAAGGCAAGGTTCTGTGCCCTCCACCCTCATCGCAACACCCATGGGAGCCTCCGGTCGTCAATAGACCGCCGCACCGGCCTCTGACTGACTCTCAGAATGGACGGAAAGAGCCGGGTAAGCCTTTCAAAAGATTCGACCACGTGCCGAAAACTTTAGACTTCCGTGAGCTCTCCGGCTTGCACCGAGACCCGAAGTCGACGTGCTAAGCACCACGGGACCCCTTTCGCCTGCAGGTCCCGAGCCGCCTTTATTTGCTGTTACGAGCATCGTGTGCCCCATACCTGCGTGACGAGCACCGCAGGGCGGCAGAGCCATCGCACTTGGCCGGGTGGCAGAGGAGGACCAGACTATTCACAGATAGCGGCCCAACGACTCCCAGAGCCGGTCGTGCGGCGCGCGAGGTCTGCTCTCATCACAAGAGGCTTTAGGGAGTGCTCAGGCAAGGGTCAGCCCGCAGCCTTCCTGGCAACACCCAGGGGAACCAGGCCACTCGCGTCTCTCGCCTTCATTTTCGACACGAGCGCCTGCGGAGGGCCACCACCCCCTCCGATTGTCAAGAGACCTCCGCACCGGCCTCTGACTTACTCTCAGAATGGACGGAAAGAGCCGGGTAAGCCTTTGAAAAGATTCGACCACGTGCCGAAAACTTTAGACTTCCGTGAGCTCTCCGGCTTGCACCGAGACCCGAAGTCGACGTGCTTAGCACCACGGGACCCCTTTCGCCTGCAGGTCCCGAGCCGCCTTTTATTTTTGTTACGAGTATCGTGTTCCCCAAACCTGGGTGACGAGCACCGCAGGGCGGCAGAGCCATCGCGCTTGTCCGGGTGGCAGAGGAGGACCAGACTATTCACAAATAGCGGCCCAACGACTCCCAGAGCCGGTCGTGCGGCAGGCGAGGTCTGCTCTCATCACAAGAGGCTTTAGGGAGTGCTCAGGCAACGGTCAGCCCGCAGCCTTCTTGGCAACACCCAAGGGAACCAGGCCACTCGCGTCTCTCGCCTTCATTTTGGACACGAGCGCCTGTGGAGGGACGGCCGGAGTCAACGTGGGGTTTGCCCGCCCTCCAATAGTGTCAAAAGACCGCCGCACAAGTCTCTGACTGACTCTTAGAACAGACAGAAAGAGTTTGTCAAATCTGTCAAAAAATTGACAAAGTGTCAAAAATTCGACTTCCAAGAGCTCTCCGGCATGCACTCATACCTGTCATTAAAGTGCTATGCCCGTGGAACCGTTTTTCGGATGCCTTTCAGAACGGTCCCGCGCCGCCATTTTGTTCTAAAAATCGTGTTCCCATATATCTCCGGGTACCCCGCCAACCTCACTGCGGAAAAACTACAAGTGGCACTGAATGGGTCTGAATTCCAAATTTGACTGCATCGGTCTGGAACTCGGTCCGGTCAAAACCGTTTGGATTTTTCTCGGTCCGGACTTCCGCGACAGACAAAGTTAAAGTTTTCGGGCTGCAGGCACAAAACGACAGCTGGCCATTTGCCGGGCTCAATTCACCCAATTCCTCCGGCACTTCGGAGCACATGTTCGGTGTAAGTTTGCGAATCTTTCCCGATGCTGCAGCATTTTCCTCCGCTGACACTTAGAATATTTTTCACACTTTGCTGAAAATTTTTCTAAGTGTTTTTTTCCAAGTTTTCCTGGTTACTGATTTCTTCTTTTTAAACATTTTTCTAAGTTTTTCTGGTTACTGATTTCTTCTTTTTAAACATTTTTCGCAGTTTGTCTGGTTACTGATTTCTTCTTTTTAAACATTTTTCGCCGTTTTTCTGGTTACTGATTTCTTCTTTTTAAACATTTTTCGCCGTTTTTCTGGTTACTCATTTCTTCTTTTTAAACATTTTTCTAAGTTTTTCTGGTTACTGATTTCTTCTTTTTAAACATTTTTCTAAGTTTTTCTGGTTACTCATTTCTTCTTTTTAAACATTTTTCTAAGTTTTTCTGGTTACTCACTTCTTCTTTTTAAACATTTTTCTAAGTTTTTCTGGTTACTGATTTCTTCTTTTTAAACATTTTTCGCCGTTTTTCTGGTTACTGATTTCTTCTTTTTAAACATTTTTCGCCGTTTTTCTGGTTACTGATTTCTTCTTTTTAAACATTTTTCTAAGTTTTTCTGGTTACTCATTTCTTCTTTTTAAACATTTTTCTAAGTTTTTCTGGTTACTGATTTCTTCTTTTTAAACATTTTTCTAAGTTTTTCTGGTTACTCATTTCTTCTTTTTAAACATTTTTCTAAGTTTTCCTGGTTACTCACTTCTTCTTTTTAAACATTTTTCTAAGTTTTTCTGGTTACTGATTTCTTCTTTTTAAACATTTTTCTAAGTTTTTCTGGTTACTCATTTCTTCTTTTTAAACATTTTTCTAAGTTTTTCTGGTTACTGACTTCTTCTTTTTAAACATTTTTCGCAGTTTGTCTGGTTACTGATTTCTTCTTTTTAAACATTTTTCGCCGTTTTTCTGGTTACTGATTTCTTCTTTTTAAACATTTTTCTAAGTTTTTCTGGTTACTCACTTCTTCTTTTTAAACATTTTTCTAAGTTTTCCTGGTTACTGATTTCTTCTTTTTAAACATTTTTCTAAGTTTTTCTGGTTACTGATTTCTTCTTTTTAAACATTTTTCTAAGTTTTTCTGGTTACTGATTTCTTCTTTTTAAACATTTTTCGCAGTTTGTCTGGTTAATGATTTCTTCTTTTTAAACATTTTTCTAAGTTTGTCTGGTTACTGATTTCTTCTTTTTAAACATTTTTCTAAGTTTTTCTGGTTACTCACTTCTTCTTTTTAAACATTTTTCTAAGTTTTCCTGGTTACTCATTTCTTCTTTTTAAACATTTTTCGCAGTTTTTCTGGTTACTGATTTCTTCTTTTTAAACATTTTTCTAAGTTTTCCTGGTTACTGATTTCTTCTTTTTAAACATTTTTCTAAGTTTTTCTGGTTACTGATTTCTTCTTTTTAAACATTTTTCTAAGTTTTTCTGGTTACTGATTTCTTCTTTTTAAACATTTTTCTAAGTTTTTCTGGTTACTCACTTCTTCTTTTTAAACATTTTTCTAAGTTTTTCTGGTTACTCACTTCTTCTTTTGAAACATTTTTCTAAGTTTTTCTGGTTACTGATTTCTTCTTTTTAAACACTTTTTCTAAGTTTTTCTGGTTACTGATTTCTTCTTTTAAACATTTTTCGCAGTTTGTCTGGTTACTGATTTCTTCTTTTTAAACATTTTTCGCCGTTTTTCTGGTTACTGATTTCTTCTTTTTAAACATTTTTCTAAGTTTTTCTGGTTACTCACTTCTTCTTTTTAAACATTTTTCTAAGTTTTTCTGGTTACTGATTTCTTCTTTTTAAACATTTTTCGCAGTTTTTCTGGTTACTGATTTCTTCTTTTTAAACATTTTTCTAAGTTTTTCTGGTTACTGATTTCTTCTTTTTAAACATTTTTCTAAGTTTTTCTGGTTACTCACTTCTTCTTTTTAAACATTTTTCTAAGTTTTCCTGGTTACTGATTTCTTCTTTTTAAACATTTTTCGCAGTTTGTCTGGTTACTGATTTCTTCTTTTTAAACATTTTTCGCAGTTTTTCTGGTTACTGATTTCTTCTTTTTAAACATTTTTCTAAGTTTTTCTGGTTACTGATTTCTTCTTTTTAAACATTTTTCTAAGTTTTTCTGGTTACTGATTTCTTCTTTTTAAACATTTTTCTAAGTTTTTCTGGTTACTCACTTCTTCTTTTTAAACATTTTTCTAAGTTTTTCTGGTTACTCACTTCTTCTTTTGAAACATTTTTCTAAGTTTTTCTGGTTACTGATTTCTTCTTTTTAAACATTTTTCGCAGTTTGTCTGGTTACTGATTTCTTCTTTTTAAACATTTTTCGCCGTTTTTCTGGTTACTGATTTCTTCTTTTTAAACATTTTTCTAAGTTTTTCTGGTTACTCACTTCTTCTTTTTAAACATTTTTCTAAGTTTTTCTGGTTACTGATTTCTTCTTTTTAAACATTTTTCGCAGTTTTTCTGGTTACTGATTTCTTCTTTTTAAACATTTTTCTAAGTTTTTCTGGTTACTGATTTCTTCTTTTTAAACATTTTTCTAAGTTTTTCTGGTTACTCACTTCTTCTTTTTAAACATTTTTCTAAGTTTTCCTGGTTACTGATTTCTTCTTTTTAAACATTTTTCGCAGTTTGTCTGGTTACTGATTTCTTCTTTTTAAACATTTTTCGCAGTTTTTCTGGTTACTGATTTCTTCTTTTTAAACATTTTTCTAAGTTTTTCTGGTTACTGATTTCTTCTTTTTAAACATTTTTCTAAGTTTTTCTGGTTACTCACTTCTTCTTTTTAAACATTTTTCTAAGTTTTTCTGGTTACTCACTTCTTCTTTTGAAACATTTTTCTAAGTTTTTCTGGTTACTGATTTCTTCTTTTTAAACATTTTTCGCAGTTTGTCTGGTTACTGATTTCTTCTTTTTAAACATTTTTCGCCGTTTTTCTGGTTACTGATTTCTTCTTTTTAAACATTTTTCTAAGTTTTTCTGGTTACTCACTTCTTCTTTTTAAACATTTTTCTAAGTTTTTCTGGTTACTGATTTCTTCTTTTTAAACATTTTTCGCAGTTTTTCTGGTTACTGATTTCTTCTTTTTAAACATTTTCTAAGTTTTTCTGGTTACTGATTTCTCTTTTTAAACATTTTTCTAAGTTTTTCCTGGTTACTGACTTCTTCTTTTTAACATTTTTCTAAGTTTTCCTGGTTACTGATTTCTTCTTTTTAAACATTTTTCGCAGTTGTCTGGTTACTGATTTCTTCTTTTTAAACATTTTTCGCAGTTTTTCATGGTTACTGATTTCTTCTTTTTAAACATTTTTCTAAGTTTTTCTGGTTACTGATTTCTTCTTTTTAAAC
>NW_027311122.1:25000-35246 GCF_047496795.1 Chiloscyllium punctatum | reverse complement strand
AGAGTGTGTGTGTGTGTTTGAGAGTGAGTGTGTGTGTGTGTTTGAGAGTGAGTGTGTGTGTGTGTTTGAGAGGGAGTGTGTGTGTGATTGAGAGGGAGTGTGTGTGTGATTGAGAGTGTGTGTGTGATTGAGAGGGAGTGTGTGTGTGAGAGAGAAAGTGTGTGTGTGATTGAGAGAGAGTGTGTGTGAGAGGGAGAGAGTGTGTGTGTGAGAGGGAGAGAGTGTGTGTGTGAGAGGGAGAGTGTGTGTGTGAGAGGGAGAGTGAGTGAGTGAGGGAGAGTGAGTGAGTGTGTGTGAGAGGGAGAGAGAGTGTGTGTGAGAGGGAGAGCGAGTGTGTGTGTGTGTTTGAGAGTGAGTGTGTGTGTGTGTGTTTGAGAGGGAGTGTGTGTGTGATTGAGAGTGTGTGTGTGATTGAGAGAGTGTGTGTGTGTGAGTGAAAGAGTGTGTGTGTGAGAGAGTATGTGTGAGAGGGAGAGAGTGTGTGTGTGAGAGGGAGAGTGAGTGAGTGTGTGTGTGAGAGGGAGAGAGAGTATGTGTGAGAGGGAGAGAGAGTGTGTGTGTCTGTGAGAGGGAGAGTGAGTGTTTGTGTGAGAGGGAGAGTGTGTGTGTGAGAGGGAGAGAGAGTGTGTGTTTGAGAGGGAGAGAGAGTGTGTGTGTGTGAGAGGGAGAGAGAGTGTGTGTTTGAGAGGGAGAGAGAGTGTGTGTTTCTGTGAGAGGGAGAGAGAGTGTGTGTGTGTGAGAGCGAGAGAGAGAGTGAGTGTGTGAGAGGGAGAGAAAGAGTGAGTGTCTGAGAGGGAGAGAGAGTGTGTGTGTCTCAGAGGAGAGAGAGTTTGTGTGTCTGTGAGAGGGAGAGAGAGTGTGTGTGTCTGTGAGAGGGAGAGAGTGAGTGCGTGTGAGAGGGAGAGTGAGTGTGTGTGAGATTGAGAGTGTGTGTTTGAGAGAGTGAGTGAGAGTGTGTGTGATGGAGAGGGAGTGTGTGTGTGTGTGTGATGGAGAGGGAGAGTGTGTATGTGATTGAGAGAGAGTGTGTGTGTGATTGAGAGTGAGTGTGTGTGTGAGAGGGAGAGTGAGTGTGTGTGTGAGAGGGAGAGTGAGTGTGTGTGTGAGAGGGAGAGTGAGTGTGTGTGTGAGAGGGAGAGAGAGTATGTGTGTGAGAGGGGGAGAGAGTGTGTGTGAGAGGGGGGAGAGAGAGTGTGTGTGTGTGAGAGGGGGAGAGAGAGTGTGTGTGAGAGGGGGAGAGAGAGTGTGTGTGTGAGAGAGGGAGAGAGTGTGTGTGTGTGAGAGGGGGAGAGTGTGTGTGTGAGAGAGAGTGTGTGTTTGTGAGAGTGAGAGAATGTGTGTGGGAGTGTGACAGAGAGTGTGTGAGAGAGAGAGAGTGTGAGAGGGGGAGAGAGTGTGTGTGTGTGAGAGGGGGAGAGAGTGTGTGTGTGTGAGAGGGGAGAGAGTGTGTGTCTGTGAGAGAGAGAGAGAGTGTGTCTGTGAGAGGGAGAGAGAGAGAGTGTCTGTGAGAGGGAGAGAGTGTTTGTGTGAGAGGGAGAGAGTGTGTGTGAGAGGGAAGGAGAGTGTGTGTGTGTGAGAGGGAGAGAGTGTGTGTGTGAGAGGGAAGGAGAGTGTGTGTGTGTAAGAGGGAGAGAGAGAGTGTGTGTGTGTGAGAGGGAGAGAGAGAGTGAGTGTGTGTGAGAGGGAGAGAGACTGTGTGTGTCTGTGAGAGGGAGAGAGAGTGTGTGTGTCTGTGAGAGGGAGAGAGAGTGTGTGTGTCTGTGAGAGGGAGAGAGAGTGTGTGTGTCTGTGAGAGGGAGAGAGTGTGTGTGTGTGATGGAGAGAGAGTGTGTGTGTGTGATGGAGAGAGAGTGTGTGTGTGTGATTGAGAGAGTGTGTGTGTGTGATTGAGAGAGAGTGTGTGTGTGATTGAGAGTGAGTGTGTCTGTGAGAGGGAGAGTGAGTGTGTGTGAGAGGGAGAGAGAGTATGTGTGTGAGAGGGAGAGAGAGATTGTGTGTGAGAGGGAGAGAGAGTGTATGTGATAGGGGGAGAGAGAGTGTGTGTTTGAGAGAGTGAGAGAGAGTGTGTGTGATGGAGAGACCGTGTGTGTGTGTGTGTGTGATGGAGAGGGAGTGTGTGTGTGTGATGGAGAGGGAGTGTGTGTGTGTGATGGAGAGGGAGTGTGTGTGTGTGATGGAGAGGGAGTGTGTGTGTGTGATTGAGAGAGAGTGTGTGTGTGAGAGGGAGAGAGAGTGTGTGTGTGAGAGGGAGAGAGAGTGTGTGTGTGAGAGGGAGAGAGAGTGTGTGTGTGAGAGGGAGAGAGAATGTGTGTGTGAGAGGGAGAGAGAGTGTGTGTGTGAGAGGGAGAGAGAGTGTGTGTGTGAGAGGGAGAGAGAGTATGTGTGTGAGAGGGAGAGAGAGTATGTGTGTGAGAGGGAGAGAGAGTATGTGTGTGAGAGGGAGAGTGAGTGTGTATGTGAGAGGGAGAGTGTGTGTGTGTGAGAGGGAGAGTGTGTGTGTGTGTGTGAGAGGGAGAGTGTGTGTGTGTGTGTGAGAGGGAGTGTGTGTGTGTTTGAGAGAGTGTGTGTGTGAGAGAGTGTGTGTGTGAGAGGGAGAGTGAGTGTGTGTGTGAGAGGGAGAGTGAGTGTGTGTGTGAGAGGGAGAGTGAGTGTGTGTGTGTGTGTGTGAGAGGGAGAGAGAGTGTGTGTGTCTGTGAGAGGGAGAGAGAGTGTGTGTGTCTGTGAGAGGGAGAAATAGTGTGTGTGTCTGTGAGAGGGAGAGAGAGTGTGTGTGTCTGTGAGAGGGAGAGAGAGTGTGTGTGTGTGAGAGAGGAAGAGAGAGTGTGTGTGAGAGGGAGTGTGAGTGTGTGTGAGAGGGAGAGGAAGTGAGAGTGTGTGTGAGAGGGAGAGGGGGAGAGAGTGTGTGTGAGATTGAAAGAATGTGTGTGAGACAGGGGAGAGAGTGTGTGTGAGGAGGGGGAGAGAGTGTGTGTGATGGAGAGACAGTGTGTGTGTGTGATAGAGAGAGGGTGACTGTGATTGAGAGAGAGTGTGTGTGTGTGTGACTGAGAGAGAGTGTGTGTCTGTGATTGAGAGAGTGTGTGTGTGAGAGGGAGAGAGTGTGTGTGTGAGAGGGAGAGAGAGTGTGTGTGAGAGGGAGAGAGAGTGTGTGTGTGAGAGGAGAGAGAGAGTGTGTGTGTGAGAGGGAGAGAGTGTGCGTGTGAGAGGGAGAGAGTGTGCGTGTGAGAGGGAGAGAGTGTGTGTGTGAGAGGGAGAGAATGTGTGTGTGAGAGGGAGAGCGAGGTGTGTGTGTGTGTGTTTGAGAGTGAGTGTGTGTGTGTGTTTGAGAGGGAGTGTGTGTGTGTTTGAGAGGGAGTGTGTGTGTGATTGAGAGGGAGTGTGTGT
Source organism: Chiloscyllium punctatum (assembly GCF_047496795.1). NCBI lineage: Eukaryota > Metazoa > Chordata > Chondrichthyes > Orectolobiformes > Hemiscylliidae > Chiloscyllium > Chiloscyllium punctatum. Next base: position 31,862 of record NW_027311122.1, on the reverse strand, counting down.
GTGATTGAGAGGGAGTGTGTGTGTGATTGAGAGAGAGTGTGTGTGTGAGAGGAGTGTGTGTGAGAGAGTGTGTGTGTGAGAGGGAGAGTGAGTGAGTGTGTGTGAGAGGGAGAGTGAGTGAGTGTGTGTGAGAGGGAGAGTGAGTGAGTGTGTGTGAGAGGGAGACAGAGTGTTTGTGTGAGAGGGAGAGCGAGTGTGTGTGTGTTTTTGAGAGTGAGTGTGTGTGTGTGTGTTTTAGAGGGAGTGTGTGTGTGATTGAGAGTGTGTGTGTGATTGAGAGTGTGTGTGTGAGTGTGTGTGTGTGAGGGAGAGAGAGTGTGTTTGAGAGGGAGAGAGAGTGTGTGTGAGAGGGAGAGAGAGTGTGTGTGTGAGAGGGAGAGAGTGTGTGTGTGAGAGGGAGAGAGTGTGTGTGTGAGAGGGAGAGAGTGTGTGTGTGAGAGGGAGAGAGTGTGTGTGTGAGAGGGAGAGAGTGTGTGTGTGAGAGGGAGAGAGAGTGTGTGTGTCTGTGAGAGGGAGAGAGAGTGTTTGTGTGAGAGGGAGAGAGAGTGTTTGTGTGAGAGGGAGAGAGAGTGTTTGTGTGAGATGGAGAGAGAGTGTGTGTGTCTGTGAGAGGGAGAGAGAGTGTGTGTGTGTGAGAGGGAGAGAGAGAGTGAGTGTGTGTGAGAGGGAGAGAAAGAGTGAGTGTGTGTGAGAGGGAGAGAGAGTGTGTGTGTCTGTGAGAGGGAGAGAGTGTGTGTGTGTGAGAGGGGGAGAGTGTGTGTGTGAGAGAGAGTGTGTGTTTGTGAGAGTGAGAGAATGTGTGTGGGAGTGTGACAGAGAGTGTGTGAGAGAGAGAGAGTGTGAGAGGGGGAGAGAGTGTGTGTGTGTGAGAGGGGGAGAGAGTGTGTGTGTGTGAGAGGGGGAGAGAGTGTGTGTCTGTGAGAGAGAGAGAGAGTGTGTCGGTGAGAGGGAGAGAGAGTGTGTGTGAGATTGAGAGAGTGTGTGTGTGAGATTGAGAGAGTGTGTGTGAGAGGGTGAGAGAGTGTGTGTGAGAGGGAGAGAGAGTGTGTGTGTGAGAGGGAGAGAGAGTGTGTGTGTGAGAGGGAGAGAGAGTGTGTGTGTGAGAAGGAGAGAGAGTGTGTGTGTGAGAGGGAGAGAGAGTGTGTGTGAGAGGGAGAGAGAGTGTGTGTGTGAGAGGGAGAGAGTGTGTGTGTGTCTGTGAGAGGGAGAGAGTGTGTGTGAGAGGGAGAGAGTGTGTGTGTGTGAGAGGGAGAGAGTGTGTGTGTGTGTGTTTGAGAGTGAGTGTGTGTGTGTGTGTTTGAGAGGGAGTGTGTGTGTGTGTGTTTGAGAGTGAGTGTGTGTGTGTGTGTTTGAGAGGGAGTGTGTGTGTGATTGAGAGAGAGTGTGTGTGAGAGGGAGAGAGAGTGTGTGTGAGAGGGAGAGAGAGTGTGTGTGTCTGTGAGAGGGAGAGAGAGTGTATGTGTCTGTGAGAGGGAGAGAGTGTTTGTGTGAGAGGGAGAGAGTGTGTGTGTGAGAGGGAGAGAGAGTGTGTGTGTGTGAGAGGGAGAGAGAGTGTGTGTGTGTGAGAGGGAGAGAGAGAGTGTGTGTGTGTGAGAGGGAGAGAGAGAGAGTGTGTGTGTGTGAGAGGGAGAGAGAGAGTGAGTGTGTGTGAGAGGGAGAGAGAGTGTGTGTGTCTGTGAGAGGGAGAGAGAGTGTGTGTGTCTGTGAGAGGGAGAGAGAGTGTGTGTGTCTGTGAGAGGGAGAGAGTGTGTGTGTGTGATGGAGAGAGAGTGTGTGTGTGTGATGGAGAGAGAGTGTGTGTGTGTGATTGAGAGAGAGTGTGTGTGTGATTGAGAGTGAGTGTGTCTGTGAGAGGGAGAGTGAGTGTGTGTGAGAGGGAGAGAGATTGTGTGTGAGAGGGAGAGAGAGTGTATGTGATAGGGGGAGAGAGAGTGTGTGTTTGACAGAGTGAGAGAGAGTGTGTGTGATGGAGAGACCGTGTGTGTGTGTGTGTGTGTGATGGAGAGGGAGTGTGTGTGTGTGATTGAGAGAGAGTGTGTGTGTGAGAGGGAGAGAGAGTGTGTGTGTGAGAGGGAGAGAGAGTGTGTGTGTGAGAGGGAGAGAGAGTGTGTGTGTGTGAGAGGGAGAGAGAGTGTGTGTGTGAGAGGGAGAGAGAGTGTGTGTGTGAGAGGGTGAGAGAGTGTGTGTGTGAGAGGGAGAGAGAGTGTGTGTGTCTGTGAGAGGGAGAGAGAGTGTGTGTGTGAGAGGGAGAGAGAGTGTGTGTGTGAGAGGGAGAGAGAGTGTGTGTGTGAGAGGGAGAGAGAGTGTGTGTGTGAGAGGGAGAGAGAGTGTGTGTGTGAGAGGGAGAGAGAGTGTGTGTGTGAGAGGGAGAGAGAGTGTGTGTGTGAGAGGGAGAGAGAGTGTGTGTGTGAGAGGGAGAGAGAGTATGTGTGTGAGAGGGAGAGAGAGTATGTGTGTGAGAGGGGGAGAGAGTGTGTGTGATAGGGGGAGAGAGAGTGTGTGTGTGTGAGAGGGGGAGAGAGAGTGTGTGTGTGTGAGAGGGGGAGAGAGTGTGTGTGTGAGAGGGGGAGAGAGTGCGTGTGTGTGTGTGTGAGAGGGGGAGAGAGTGTGTGTCTGTGAGAGGGAGAGAGACAGTGTGTGTGTGAGAGGGAGAATGAGTGTGTGTGTGAGAGTGAGACAGAGAGTATGTGTGAGAGGGAGAGTGAGTGTGTGTGAGAGGGAGAGAGAGTGTGTGTGAGATTGAGAGACTGTGTGTGAGATTGAGAGACTGTGTGTGAGAGAGGGGGAGAGTGTGAGAGAGGGGGAGAGAGTGTGTGTGATGGAGAGACAGTGTGTGTGTGTGATGGAGAGACAGTGTGTGTGTGTGTGATGGAGAGACTGTGTGTGTGTGTGTGATGGAGAGACTGTGTGTGTGTGTGTGTGATGGAGAGACAGTGTGTGTGTGTGATGGAGAGACAGTGTGTGTGTGTGATTGAGAGAGAGGGTGAGTGTGATTGAGAGAGAGGGTGAGTGTGATTGAGAGAGAGGGTGAGTGTGATTGAGAGAGAGTGTGTGTGTGTGTGATTGAGAGAGAGTGTGTGTGTGTGATTGAGAGAGGGCGTGTGTGTGTGAGAGTGAGAGAGGGCGTGTGTGTGTGAGAGTGAGAGAGGGCGTGTGTGTGTGAGAGTGAGAGAGGGCGTGTGTGTGTGAGAGTGAGAGAGGGCGTGTGTGTGTGAGAGGGAGAGAGGGCGTGTGTGTGTGAGAGGGAGAGAGGGTGTGTGTGTGTGAGAGGGAGAGACGGTGTGTGAGAGGGAGAGAGGGTGTGTGTGTGAGAGGGAGAGAGGGTGTGTGTGTGAGAGGGAGAGGGAGAGGGAGAGAGAGTGTGTGTGAGATTGAGAGACTGTGTGTGAGAGAGGGGGAGAGTGTGAGAGAGGGGGAGAGAGTGTGTGTGATGGAGAGACAGTGTGTGTGTGTGATGGAGAGACAGTGTGTGTGTGTGTGACGGAGAGACAGTGTGTGTGTGTGATGGAGAGACAGTGTGTGTGTGTGATTGAGAGAGAGGGTGAGTGTGATTGAGAGAGAGGGTGAGTGTGATTGAGAGAGAGGGTGAGTGTGATTGAGACAGAGTGTGTGTGTGTGTGATTGAGAGAGTGTGTGTGTGTGTGATTGAGAGAGAGTGTGTGTGTGTGATTGAGAGAGGGCGTGTGTGTGTGAGAGGGAGAGAGGGCGTGTGTGTGTGAGAGGGAGAGAGGGCGTGTGTGTGTGAGAGGGAGAGAGGGTGTGTGTGTGAGAGGGAGAGAGGGTGTGTGTGTGTGAGAGGGAGAGAGGGTGTGTGTGTGTGAGAGGGAGAGAGGGTGTGTGTGTCAGAGGGAGAGAGGGTGTGTGTGTGAGAGGGAGAGAGGGTGTGTGTGTGAGAGGGAGAGTGTGTGTGTGTGTCTGTGAGAGGGAGAGAGAGTGTGTGTGTGAGAGGGAGAGTGTGTGTGTGTCTTTGAGAGGGAGAGTGTGTGTGTGTCTTTGAGAGGGAGAGTGAGTGTGTGTGAGGGAGGGTGAGTGTGTGTGTGTTATGGAGAGACAGTGTGTGTGTGTTATGGAGAGACAGTGTGTGTGTGTGATGGAGAGACAGTGTGTGTGTGTGATGGAGAGACAGTGTGTGTGTGATTGAGAGTGAGTGTGTGTGTGTGATTGAGAGAGAGTGTGTGTGTGATTGAGAGTGAGTGTGTGTGTGTGATTGAGAGAGAGTGTGTGTGTGATTGAGAGAGAATGTGTCTGTGAGAGGGGGAGAAAGAGTGTGTGTGTGAGAGGGGAGAGAGATTGTGTGTGTGTGTGTGAGAGGGAGAGAGAGTGTGTGTGTGTGAGAGGGAGAGGGAGAGACAGTGTGTGTGAGATTGAGAGACTGTGTGTGTGTGTGATGGAGAGACAGTGTGTGTGTGTGTGATTGAGAGTGAGTGTGTGTGTGTGATTGAGAGTGAGTGTGTGTGTGATAGGGGGAGAGAGAGTGTGTGTGTGAGAGGGGGAGAGAGAGTGTGTGTGTGAGAGGGGGAGAGAGTGTGTGTGTGTGAGAGGGGGAGAGAGAGTGTGTCTGTGAGAGGGGGAGAGAGAGTGTGTCTGTGAGAGGGGGAGTGAGAGTGTGTCTGTGAGAGGGGGAGTGAGAGTGTGTCTGTGAGAGGGGGAGTGAGAGTGTGTCTGTGAGAGGGGGAGTGAGAGTGTGTCTGTGAGAGGAGAGAGAGTGTGTCTGTGAGAGGGGGAGAGAATGTGTGTGTGAGAGTGAGACAGAGAGTATGTGTGAGAGGGAGAGTGTATGTGTGTGTCTGTGAAAGGGAGAGAGAGTGTGTGTGTGTGAGGGAGAGTGAGTGTGTGTGAGAGGGAGAGTGAGTGTCTGTGAGAGGGAGAGAGCGTGTGTGTGTGAGAGGGAGAAAGTGTGTGTGTGAGAGGGGTAGAGAGAGTGTGTGTGAGAGGGAGAGTGAGTGTGTGTGAGAGGGGAGAGTGAGTGTGTGTGAGAGGGGAGAGTGAGTGTGTGTGAGGGAGAGAGAGTGAGAGTGTCTGTGAGAGGGAGAGAGTGTGTGTGTGTCTGTAAGAGGGAGAGAGAGTGTGTGTGTGTGAGAGGGAGAGAGAGTGTGTGTGTGTGAGAGGGAGAGAGTGTGTGTGTGTGTGAGAGGGGGAGAGAGTGTGTGTGTGAGAGGGTGAGAGAGTGTGTGTGTGAGAGGGGGAGAGAGTGTGTGTGTGAGAGGGGGAGAGAGTGTGTGTGTGAGAGAGGGAGAGAGTGTGTGTGTGAGAGGGGGAGAGAGTGTGTGTGAGAGAGGGGGAGAGAGTGTGTGTGTGTGAGAGGGGGAGAGTGTGTGTGTGTGAGGGAGAGAGAGTGAGTGTGTCTGTGTGAGGGAGAGAGAGTGAGTGTGTCTGTGTGAGGGAGAGAGTGTGTGTGTGTCTGTAAGAGGCAGAGAGTGTGTGTGTCTGTAAGAGGCAGAGAGTGTGTGTGTGTGTAAGAGGCAGAGAGTGTGTGTGTAAGAGGGAGAGAGAGTGTGTGTGTGGGAGAGGGGGAGAGAGTGTGTGTGTGAGAGGGAGAGAGAGTGTGTGTGAGATTGAGAGAGTGTGTGTGAGATTGAGAGAGTGTGTGTGAGAGAGGGGGAGAGAGTGTGTGTGAGAGAGGGGGAGAGAGTGTGTGTGAGAGAGGGGGAGAGAGTGTGTGTGAGAGAGGGGGCGAGAGTGTGTGTGAGAGAGGGGGCGAGAGTGTGTGTGCGAGAGGGGGAGAGAGTGTGTGTGAGAGAGGGGGAGAGAGTGTGTGTGAGAGAGGGGGAGAGAGTGTGTGTGAGAGAGGGGGAGAGAGTGTGTGAGAGGGGGAGAGAGTGTGTGTGTGAGAGGGGGAGAGAGAGTGTGTGTGTGAGAGGGGGAGAGAGTGTGTGTGTGTGAGAGGGGGAGAGAGTGTGTGTGTGTGAGAGGGGGAGAGAGTGTGTGTGTGTGAGAGGGGAGAGAGTGTGTGTGTGAGAGGGGGAGAGAGTGTGTGTGTGAGAGTGAAAGAGAGTGTGTGAGGGAGAGAGAGTGAGTGTGTCTGTGTGAGGGAGAGAGAGTGAGTGTGTCTGTGAGAGGGAGAGAGTGTTTGTGTCTGTAAGACGGAGAGAGTGTGTGTGTGAGAGGGAGAGAAAGTGTGTGTGTGGGAGAGAGCGACAGTGTGTGTGCGAGGGAGAGTGAGTGTGTGTGAGAGGGAGAGTGAGTGTGTGTGAGAGGGAGAGTGAGTGTGTGTGAGAGGGAGAGTGAGTGTGTGTGAGAGGGAGAGTGAGTGTGTGTGAGAGGGAGAGTGAGTGTGTGTGAGAGGGAGAGAGCGTGTGTGTGTGAGAGGGAGAGAGCGTGTGTGTGTGAGAGGGAGAAAGTGTTTGAGAGGGGGAGTGTGAGAGGGGGAGTGAGAGTGTGTGTGAGAGGGGGAGAGAGTGTGTGTGTGAGAGGGGGAGAGAGTGTGTGTGTGAGAGGGGGAGAGTGTGTGTGTGAGAGGGAGAGAGAGTGTGTGTGTGAGAGGGAGAGAGAGTGTGTGTGTGAGAGTGAAAGAGAGTGTGTGTGAGGGAGAGTGAGTGAGTGTGTGTGAGATTGAGAGTGTGTGATTGGGAGAGTGTGTGAGAGAGGGGGAGAGAGTGTGTGTGAGAGAGTGGGAGAGTGTGTGTGTGTGTGAGGGAGAGAGAGTGAGTGTGTCTGTGTGAGGGAGAGAGAGTGAGTGTGTCTGTGTGAGGGAGAGAGAGTGAGTGTGTCTGTATGAGGGAGAGAGAGTGAGTGTGTCTGTGAGAGGGAGAGAGTGTGTGTGTGTCTGTAAGAGGCAGAGAGTGTGTGTGTCTGTAAGAGGCAGAGAGTGTGTGTGTGTAAGAGGCAGAGAGTGTGTGTGTAAGAGGGAGAGAGAGTGTGT
>NW_027311122.1:17500-20000 GCF_047496795.1 Chiloscyllium punctatum | reverse complement strand
GTGACGGAGAGAGTGTGTGTGTGTGAGGGGAAGAGAGTATCTGTGTGTGAGGGGGAGAGAGCGTGTGTGTCTGTGAGAGGGAGTGAGCGTTTGTGAGAGGGAGTGAGCATTTGTGTGTGAGAGCGGGAGAGCGTGTGTGTGAGAGGGAGACAGCGTGTGTGTGAGAGAGAGAGAGTGTGTGTGTGTGTGTGTGAGAGGGGGAGTGAGTGTGTGTGTGTGAGAGGGGGAGTGAGTGTGTGTGTGTGAGAGGGGGAGTGAGTGTGTGTGTGTGAGAGGGGGAGTGAGTGTGTGTGTGTGAGAGGGGGAGTGAGTGTGTGTGTGTGAGGGGGAGAGAGTGTGTGTGTGTGAGGGGGAGAGGGAGCGTGTGTGTGAGAGGGAGAGGGAGTGTGTGTGAGAGAGGGGGAGAGAGCGTAGGTATTCGGGGGAAAGTGTGTGTGTGTGTGTGTGTGAGAGATGGAGAGAGGCTCTGTGTGTGTGACAGGGAGAGAGAGTGTGTGTGTGACAGGGAGAGAGTGTGTGTGGGGGAGAGAAAGTGTGTGTGTGAGAGGGGGAGAGAGTGTGTGTGTGAGGGGGAGAGAGAGTGTGTGTGTGAGAGGGGGAGTGAGTGTGTGTGTGAGAGGAGAGAGTGTGTGTCAGATTGAGAGAGAGTGTTTGTGTGTGGGGGGGGTGGGAGAGAGAGTGTTTGTGTGTGGGGGGGGGTGGGAGAGAGTGCGTTTGTGTGTGTGAGGGGGGAGAGAGCGTGTGTGTGTGAGATAGAGAGAGCGCGTGTGTGAGAGGGAGAGAGCAAGTGTGTGAGAGGGAGCAAGCGTGGGAGAGGGAGAGAGGCTCTGTGTGTGTGACAGGGAGAGAGTGTGTGTGTGAGAGGGAGAGAGCATCTGTGTGTGAGGGGGAGAGAGCATCTGTGTGTGAGAGGGAGAGAGCATCTGTGTGTGAGTGGGAGAGAGCATGTGTGTGTGTGTGTGTGAGAGGGAGAGAGCGTGTGTGAGAGAGAGAGTGTGTATGTGTGAGAGGGAGAGAGAGTGTGTGTGTGTGAGAGGGGGAGTGAGTGTGTGTGAGTGGGGGAGCGAGTGTGTGTGTGAGAGGGGGAGAGAGTGTGTGTGTGAGAGGGGGGAGAGAGCGCGTGTGTGTGAGAGGGAGAGGGAGCGTGTGTGTGCGAGGGAGAGGGAGCGTGTGTGTGTGAGGGAGAGCGTGCGTGTGTGTGACAGGGAGAGAGCATGTGTGTGTGAGAGGAGAGAATGTGTGTGAGATTGAGAGAGAGTGTTTGTGTGTGTGTGTGGGGGGAGGGAGAGTGCGTGTGTGTGTGAGAGGGAGAGAGAGTGTGTGTGTGACAGGGAGAGAGTATCTGTGTGTGAGTGGGAGAGAGCATGTGTGTGTGTGAGAGGGAGTGAGCGTTTGTGTGTGAGAGCAGGAGAGCGTGTGTGAGAGAGAGAGTGTGTGTGTGTGAGAGGGGGAGAGAGTGTGTGTGTGTGAGAGGGGGAGAGAGTGAGTATGTGTGTGAGGGGGAGAGAGAGTCTGTGTGTGATAGGGAGAGAGTGTGGGAGAGAGCATGTGAGAGAGTATGTGTGTGAGAGGGAGAGAGCGTGTATTAGAGAGCACGTGTGTGAGAGGGAGAGAGCGTGTGTGAGAGGGAGAGAGCGTGTGTCTGAGAGGGGGAGAGAGTGTGAGTGAGAGGGGGAGCGAGCGTACGTGTGAGGGGGAGAGTGTGTGTGTTTGTGTGTGTGAGATGGAGAGAGGCTCTGTGTGTGTGACAGGTCGAGAGTGTGTGTGTGTGAGAGGGAGAGAGTGTGTGTGTGTGAGAGGGAGAGAGTGTGTGTGTGTGAGGGAGAAAGTGTGTGTGAGAGGGAGAGAGCATCTGTGTGTGAGTGGGAGAGAGCATGTGTGAGAGGGAGAGAGCGTGCATGTGTGTGAAAGGGTGAGAGCGTGTGTGTGAGAGGGAGAGAGCGTGTGTGTGTGTGAGAGTGAGTGAGAGTGCGTGTGTGAGAGGGAGAGTGAGTGTGTATGTGTGAGAGGGAGAGAGAGTGTGTGTGTGTGAGAGAGGGAGAGAGTGTGTGTGTGTGTGAGAGGGGGAGAGAGTGTATGTGTGTGAGAGGGAAAGAGCGTGTGTGTGAGAGGGAGAGAGCGTGTGTGTGAGAGGGAGAGAGTGTGTGTGAGAGGGGGAGAGAGCGTGTGTGTGAGAGGGGGAGAGAGCGTGTGTGTGAGAGGGGGAGAGAGCGTGTGTGTGAGAGGGGGAGAGAATGTGTGTGTGAGAGGGGGAGAGAGCGTGTGTGTGAGAGGGGGAGAGAGCGTGTGTGTGAGAGGGAGAGAGCGTGTGTGTGAGAGGGAGAGAGCGTTTGTGTGAGAGGGGAGAGTGTGTGTGTGTGAGATGGAGAGAGGCTGTGTGTGTGTGTGAGAGGGAGAGAGTGTGAGTGTGTATGAGATGGGGAGAGTGTGTGTGTGTGTGTGAGAGGGAGAGTGTGTGTGTGAGAGGGAGAGAGGCTCGGTGTGTGTGAGAGGGGGAGAG
>NW_027311122.1:12500-15000 GCF_047496795.1 Chiloscyllium punctatum | reverse complement strand
GTGTGTGTGTGAGAAGGGGAGAGCGTGTGTGTGTGAGAGGGGGAGAGAGCGTGTGTGTGAGAGGGGGAGAGAGCGTGTGTGTGAGAGGGGGAGAGAGCGTGTGTGTGAGAGGGGGAGAGAGCGTGTGTGTGAGAGGGGGAGAGCGCGTGTGTGTGAGAGGGGGAGAGCGTGTGTGTGTGAGAGGGGGAGAGCGTGTGTGTGTGAGAGGGGGAGAGCGTGTGTGTGTGAGAGGGGGAGACAGTGTGTGTGTGAGAGGGGGAGGGAGCGTGTGTGAGAGTGGGAGCGAGCATGTGTGTGTGAGAGGAGAGAATGTGTGTGAGATTGAGAGAGAGTGTTTGTGTGTGTGGGGGGGAGAGCGTGCGTTAGTGTGTGTGAGGGGGGAGAGAGCGTGTGTGTGTGAGAGGGAGAGAGCGCGTGTGTGAGAGGGAGAGAGCAAGTGTGTGAGAGGGAGCAAGCGTGTGTGTGAAAGGGAGCAAGCGTGTGTGTGTGAGAGGGAGAGGGAGAGAGGCTCTGTGTGTGTGACGGAGAGAGTGTGTGTGTGTGAGGGAGAAAGTGTGTGTGAGAGGGAGAGAGCATCTGTGTGTGAGGGGGAGTGAGCGTGTGTGTGTGTGAGGGGGAGTGAGGGTTTGTGTGTGAGGAGGAGACAGCGTGTGTGTGAGAGAGAGAGAGAGTGTGTGTGTGTGAGAGGGGGAGTAAGTGTGTGTGTGAGAGAGGGGGAGTGAGTGTGTGTGAGAGGGGGAGTGAGTGTGTGTGAGAGGGGGAGTGAGTGTGCGTGTGTGTGTGAGGGGGGAGTGAGTGTGTGTGTGTGAGAGGGGGAGAGAGTGTGTGTGTGTAAGGGGGAGAGAGTGTGTGTGTGTCAGGGGGAGAGAGTGTGTGTGTGTGAGGGGGAGAGAGTGTGTGTGTGTGAGGGGGAGATGGAGAGAGGCTCTGTGTGTGTGACAGGGAGAGAGTCTGTGTGTGTGAGAGGGAGAGAGACTGTGTGTGCGTGAGAGGGAGAGAGCGCGTGTGTGTGAGGGGGGAGAGAGCGTGTGTGTGTGAGAGGGAGAGAGCGCGTGTGTGAGAGGGAGAGAGCGCGTGTGTGAGAGGGAGAAAGCGCGTGTGTGTGAGGGGGGAGAGAGCGTGTGTGTGTGAGAGGGAGAGAGCAAGTGTGTGAGAGGGAGCAAGCGTGTGTGTGAGAGGGAGCAAGCGTGTGTGTGTGAGAGGGAGAGGGAGAGAGGCTCTGTGTGTGTGACGGAGAGAGTGTGTGTGTGTGAGGGGAAGAGAGTATCTGTGTGTGAGGGGGAGAGAGCGTGTGTGTCTGTGAGAGGGAGTGAGCGTTTGTGAGAGGGAGTGAGCATTTGTGTGTGAGAGCGGGAGAGCGTGTGTGTGAGAGGGAGACAGCGTGTGTGTGAGAGAGAGAGAGTGTGTGTGTGTGTGTGAGAGGGGGAGTGAGTGTGTGTGTGTGAGAGGGGGAGTGAGTGTGTGTGTGAGAGGGGGAGTGAGTGTGTGTGTGTGAGAGGGGGAGAGAGTGTGTGTGTGTGAGGGGGAGAGAGTGTGTTTGTGTGAGGGGGAGAGGGAGCATGTGTGTGAGAGGGAGAGGGAGTGTGTGTGAGAGAGGGGGAGAGAGCGTAGGTATTCGGGGGAAAGTGTGTGTGTGTGTGTGTGAGAGATGGAGAGAGGCTCTGTGTGTGTGACAGGGAGAGAGAGTGTGTGTGTGACAGGGAGAGAGTGTGTGTGGGGGAGAGAAAGTGTGTGTGTGAGAGGGGGAGAGAGTGTGTGTGTGAGGGGGAGAGAGAGTGTGTGTGTGAGAGGGGGAGTGAGTGTGTGTGTGAGAGGAGAGAGTGTGTGTCAGATTGAGAGAGAGTGTTTGTGTGTGGGGGGGGTGGGAGAGAGAGTGTTTGTGTGTGGGGGGGGTGGGAGAGAGTGCGTTTGTGTGTGTGAGGGGGGAGAGAGCGTGTGTGTGTGAGATAGAGAGAGCGCGTGTGTGAGAGGGAGAGAGCAAGTGTGTGAGAGGGAGCAAGCGTGTGTGAGGGAGAGGGAGAGAGGCTCTGTGTGTGTGACAGGGAGAGAGTGTGTGTGTGAGAGGGAGAGAGCATCTGTGTGTGAGGGGGAGAGAGCGTGTGTGTGTGTGAGAGGGAGTCAGCGTTTGTGTGTGAGAGGGAGACAGCGTGTGTGAGAGAGAGAGAGAGAGTGTGTGTGTGTGAGAGGGGGAGTAAGTGTGTGTGTGAGAGGGGGAGTAAGTGTGTGTGTGAGAGGGGGAGTGAGTGTGTGTGAGAGGGGGAGTGAGTGTGTGTGAGAGGGGGAGTGAGTGTGTGTGTGTGTGTGAGAGGGGGAGTGAGTGTGTGTGTGTGTGTGTGTGTGTGAGGGGGGAGTGAGTGTGTGTGTGTGTGTGTGAGAGGGGGAGAGAGTGTGTGTGTGTAAGGGGGAGAGAGTGTGTGTGTGTGAGGGGGAGAGAGTGTACGTGTGAGGGGGAGAGTGTGTGTGTTTGTGTGTGTGACAGGGAGAGAGTCTGTGTGTGTGA
>NW_027311122.1:5000-7500 GCF_047496795.1 Chiloscyllium punctatum | reverse complement strand
GTGAGAGGCGGAGAGAGCGTGTGTGTGAGAGGGGGAGAGAGCGTGTGTGTGAGAGGGGGAGAGCGCGTGTGTGTGAGAGGGGGAGAGCGCGTGTGTGTGAGAGGGGGAGAGCGCGTGTGTGTGAGAGGGGGAGAGCGCGTGTGTGTGAGAGGGGGAGAGCGCGTGTGTGTGAGAGGGGGAGAGCGTGTGTGTGTGAGAGGGGGAGAGCGTGTGTGTGTGAGAGGGGGAGACAGTGTGTGTGTGAGAGGGGGAGGGAGCGTGTGTGAGAGTGGGAGCGAGCATGTGTGTGTGAGAGGAGAGAATGTGTGTGAGATTGAGAGAGAGTGTTTGTGTGTGTGGGGGGGAGAGCGTGCGTTAGTGTGTGTGAGGGGGGAGAGAGCGTGTGTGTGTGAGAGGGAGAGAGCGCGTGTGTGAGAGGGAGCAAGCGTGTGTGTGAGAGGGAGCAAGCGTGTGTGTGTGAGAGGGAGAGGGAGAGAGGCTCTGTGTGTGTGACGGAGAGAGTGTGTGTGTGTGAGGGAGAAAGTGTGTGTGAGAGGGAGAGAGCATCTGTGTGTGAGGGGGAGTGAGCGTGTGTGTGTGTGAGAGGGAGTGAGGGTTTGTGTGTGAGAAGGAGACAGCGTGTGTGTGAGAGAGAGAGAGAGTGTGTGTGTGTGAGAGGGGGAGTAAGTGTGTGTGTGAGAGAGGGGGAGTGAGTGTGTGTGAGAGGGGGAGTGAGTGTGTGTGAGAGGGGGAGTGAGTGTGCGTGTGTGTGTGAGGGGGGAGTGAGTGTGTGTGTGTGTGTGTGAGAGGGGGAGAGAGTGTGTGTGTGTAAGGGGGAGAGAGTGTGTGTGTGTCAGGGGGAGAGAGTGTGTGTGTGTGAGGGGGAGAGAGTGTGTGTGTGTGAGGGGGAGATGGAGAGAGGCTCTGTGTGTGTGACAGGGAGAGAGTCTGTGTGTGTGACAGGGAGAGAGACTGTGTGTGCGTGAGAGGGAGAGAGCGCGTGTGTGTGAGGGGGGAGAGAGCGTGTGTGTGTGAGAGGGAGAGAGCGCGTGTGTGAGAGGGAGAGAGCAAGTGTGTGAGAGGGAGCAAGCGTGTGTGTGAGAGGGAGCAAGCGTGTGTGTGTGAGAGGGAGAGGGAGAGAGGCTCTGTGTGTGTGACGGAGAGAGTGTGTGTGTGTGAGGGGAAGAGAGTATCTGTGTGTGAGGGGGAGAGAGCGTGTGTGTCTGTGAGAGGGAGTGAGCGTTTGTGAGAGGGAGTGAGCATTTGTGTGTGAGAGCGGGAGAGCGTGTGTGTGAGAGGGAGACAGCGTGTGTGTGAGAGAGAGAGAGTGTGTGTGTGTGTGTGAGAGGGGGAGTGAGTGTGTGTGTGTGTGAGAGGGGGAGTGAGTGTGTGTGTGTGAGAGGGGGAGTGAGTGTGTGTGTGTGAGAGGGGGAGAGAGTGTGTGTGTGTGAGGGGGAGAGGGAGCATGTGTGTGAGAGGGAGAGGGAGTGTGTGTGAGAGAGGGGGAGAGAGCGTAGGTATTCGGGGGAAAGTGTGTGTGTGTGTGTGTGAGAGATGGAGAGAGGCTCTGTGTGTGTGACAGGGAGAGAGAGTGTGTGTGTGACAGGGAGAGAGTGTGTGTGGGGGAGAGAAAGTGTGTGTGTGAGAGGGGGAGAGAGTGTGTGTGTGAGGGGGAGAGAGAGTGTGTGTGTGAGAGGGGGAGTGAGTGTGTGTGTGAGAGGAGAGAGTGTGTGTCAGATTGAGAGAGAGTGTTTGTGTGTGGGGGGGGTGGGAGAGAGAGTGTTTGTGTGTGGGGGGGGGTGGGAGAGAGTGCGTTTGTGTGTGTGAGGGGGGAGAGAGCGTGTGTGTGTGAGATAGAGAGAGCGCGTGTGTGAGAGGGAGAGAGCAAGTGTGTGAGAGGGAGCAAGCGTGTGTGAGGGAGAGGGAGAGAGGCTCTGTGTGTGTGACAGGGAGAGAGTGTGTGTGTGAGAGGGAGAGAGCATCTGTGTGTGAGGGGGAGAGAGCGTGTGTGTGTGTGAGAGGGAGTGAGCGTTTGTGTGTGAGAGGGAGACAGCGTGTGTGAGAGAGAGAGAGAGAGAGTGTGTGTGTGTGAGAGGGGGAGTAAGTGTGTGTGTGAGAGGGTGAGTAAGTGTGTGTGTGAGAGGGGGAGTGAGTGTGTGTGAGAGGGGGAGTGAGTGTGTGTGAGAGGGGGAGTGAGTGTGTGTGTGTGTGTGAGAGGGGGAGTGAGTGTGTGTGTGTGTGTGAGAGGGGGAGTGAGTGTGTGTGTGTGTGTGTGTGTGTGAGGGGGGAGTGAGTGTGTGTGTGTGTGCGTGAGAGGGAGAGAGCGCGTGTGTGTGAGGGGGGAGAGAGCGTGTGTGTGTGAGAGGGAGAGAGCAAGTGTGTGAGAGGGAGCAAGCGTGTGTGTGTGAGAGGGAGAGGGAGAGAGGCTCTGTGTGTGTGACAGGGAGAGTGTGTGTGTGTGTGTGAGGGAGAAAGTGTGTGTGAGTGGGAGAGAGCATCTATGTGTGAGGGGGAGAGAGCG
>NW_027311121.1:0-35294 GCF_047496795.1 Chiloscyllium punctatum | reverse complement strand
GGTGTGTCTGTGTGTGTGTGAGAGGGGTTTGTGTGTGAGAGGGGTGTGTGTGTGTGAGAGGGGTGTGTGTGTGAGAGAGGGGTGTGTGTGTGTGAGAGAGGGGTGTGTGTGTGTGAGAGGGGTGTGTGTGTGTGTGAGAGAGGGGGTGTGTGTGGGGGTGAGGGAGGGTGTGTGTGGGGATGCGAGAGGGTGTGTGTGGGGTGGTGACGGAGGGTGTGTGTGTGGGTGATGGAGGGTGATTGTGTGGGGGTGAGGGAGTGTGTGTGTGTGAGAGGGAGTGTGTGTGTGTGTGTGTGTGAGAGGGAGTGTGTGTGTGTGTGTGTGTGAGAGGGGTGTGTGTGTGTGTGTGAGAGAGGGGTGTGTGTGTGTGTGAGAGAGGGGTGTGTGTGTGTGTGAGAGAGGGGTGTGTGTGTGTGTGTGTGTGTGTGTATGTGAGAGAGGCGTGTGTGTGTGTGTGTGAGAGGGGTGTGTGTGTGTGAGAGAGTGAGGGGCGTGTGTGTGTGTGTGAGAGAGAGGGGTGTGTGTGTGTGTGAGAGAGGGGTGGGTGTGTGTGTGTGTGAGAGAGGGGTGGGTGTGTGTGTGTGTGAGAGAGGGGTGTGTGTGTGTGTGAGAGAGAGAGGGGTGTGTGTGTGTGAGAGAGAGGGGTGTGGGTGTGTGTGTGTGAGAGAGAGGGGTGTGTGTGTGTGTGTGTGAGAGAGAGGGGTGTGTGTGTGTGTGTGTGAGAGAGAGGGGTGTGTGTGTGTGTGAGAGAGAGGGGTGTGTGTGTGTGTGTGAGAGAGAGAGGGGTGTGTGTGTGTGAGAGAGAGAGGGGTGTGTGTGTGTGTGTGAGAGAGAGGGGTGTGTGTGTGAGAGAGAGGGGTGTGTGTGTGAGAGAGAGGGGGGTGTGTGTGTGCGTGAGAGAAGGGGGGTGTGTGTGTGTGTGAGAGAGGGGTGTGTGTGTGAGAGAGGGGTGTGTGTGTGAGAGAGGGGTGTGTGTGTGTGTGTGTGTGTGTGAGAGAGAGGGGGTGTGTATGTGTGAGAGAGAGGGGGTGTGTGTGTGTGAGAGAGAGGGGGCGTGTGTGTGTGAGAGAGAGGGGGCGTGTGTGTGTGTGAGAGAGGGGGCGTGTTTGTGTGTGTGAGAGAGGGGGTGTGTGTGTGTGAGGGAGGGTGGGTGTGTGTGTGTGTGAGGGAGGGTGTGTGTGAGGGAGGGTGTGTGTGAGGGAGGGTGTGTGTGTATGTGAGGGAGGGTGTGTGTGTGTGTGAGGGAGGGTGTGTGTGAGGGAGGGTGGGTGTGTGTGTGTGAGGGAGGGTGGGTGTGTGTGTGTGTGAGGGTGTGTGTGTGTGTGTGGGTGTGTGTGTGTGTGTGAGGGTGTGTGTGTGTGTGAGGGCGTGTGTGTGTATGTGTGAGGGTGTGTGTGTGTGTGTGTGAGAGGGTGTGTGTGTGTGTGAGGGAGGGTGTGTGTGTGTGTGAGGGAGGGTGTGTGTGTGTGTGAGGGAGGGGGTGTGTGTGTGTGAGGGAGGGTGTGTGTGTGTGAGGGTGTGCGTGTGAGGGAGGGTGTGAGGGTGTGCGTGTGAGGGAGGGTGTGTGTGTGCGCGCGTGAGGGAGGGTGTGTGTGCGTGCCTGTGAGGGAGGGTGTGTGTGTGTGTCCCTGTGAGGGAGGGTGTGTGTGTGCGTGTGAGGGAGGGTGTGTGTGTGTGAGGGAGGGGTGTGTGTGTGTGAGGGAGGGAGGGTGTGTGTGTGAGAGGGAGGGTGTGTGTGTGAGAGGGAGGGTGTGTGTGTGAGAGGGTGTGTGTGTGTGAGAGGGAGGGTGTGTGTGTGTGAGAGGGAGGGTGTGTGTGTGTGGGAGGGTGTGTGTGTGAGGGAGGGAGGGTGTGTGTGAGAGGGAGGGTGTGTGTGTGAAGGAGGCTGTGTGTGTGTGAAGGAGGCTGTGTGTGTGTGAGGGAAGGTGTGTGTGTGTGTGTGTGTGGGAGGGTGTGTGTGTGTGTGGGAGGGTGTGTGTGTGTGTGGGAGGGTGTGTGTGTGGGAGGGTGTGTGTGGGTGAGGGAGGGTGTGTGTGTGTGTGTGTGTGAGAGAGGGGGTTGTGTGTGTGTGTGAGAGAGGGGGTTGTGTGTGTGTGTGGGAGAGGGGGTTGTGTGTGTGTGTGGGAGAGGGGGTTGTGTGTGTGTGTGAGGGAGGGTGGGTGTGTGTGTGTGAGGGAGGGTGTGTGTGTGTGAGGGAGGGTGTGTGTGTGTGTGAGGGAGGGTGTGTGTGTGTGAGGAAAGGTGTGTGTGTGTGTGGGAGGGTGTGTGTGTGTGTGGGAGGGTGTGTGTGTGAGGGAGGGAGGGTGTGTGTGTGTGAAGGAGGATGTGTGTGTGAAGGAGGCTGTGTGTGTGTGAAGGAGGCTGTGTGTGTGTGAGGGAAGGTGTGTGTGTGTGTGGGAGGGTGTGTGTGTGTGTGGGAGGGTGTGTGTGTGGGAGGGTGTGTGTGGGTGAGGGAGGGTGTGTGTGTGTGTGTGTGTGAGAGAGGGGGTTGTGTGTTTGTGTGAGAGAGGGGGTTGTGTGTGTGTGTGGGAGAGGGGGTTGTGTGTGTGTGTGAGGGAGGGTGGGTGTGTGTGTGTGAGGGAGGGTGTGTGTGTGTGTGAGGGAGGGTGTGTGTGTGTGTGAGGGAGGGTGTGTGTGTGTGAGGAAAGGTGTGTGTGTGTGAGGGAGGGTGGGTGTGTGTGTGTGAGGGAGGGTGGGTGTGTGTGTGAGGGAGGGTGGGTGTGAGGGTGTGTGTGTGTGAGGGAGGGTGTGTGTGTGTGAGGGAGGGTGTGTGTGTGTGTGTGTGAGGGTGTGTGTGTGTGTGGGAGGGTGTGTGTGTGTGTGTGGGAGGGTGTGTGTGTGTGGGAGGGTGTGTGTGGGTGAGGGAGGGTGTGTGTGTGTGTGTGTGAGAGAGGGGGTTGTGTGTGTGTGTGGGAGAGGGGGTTGTGTGTGTGTGTGAGGGAGGGTGGGTGTGTGTGTGTGAGGGAGGGGTGTGTGTGTGTGTGAGGGAGGGTGGGTGTGTGTGAGGGAGGGTGGGTGTGTGTGTGTGAGGGAGGGTGGGTGTGTGTGTGTGAGGGAGGGTGTGTGTGTGTGAGGGAGGGTGTGTGTGTGTGAGGGAGGGTGTGTGTGAGGGGGGGTGTGTGTGTGTGAGGGTGTGTGTGTGTGAGGGTGTGTGTGTGTGTGGGGTGTGTGTGTGTGTGTGTGTGAGGGTGTGTGTGTGTGTGAGGGAGGGTGTGTGTGTGTGTGAGGGGGGTGTGTGTGTGTGTGTGTGAGGGAGGGTGTGTGTGTGTGTGTGAGGGAGGGTGTGTGTGTGTGTGAGGGAGGGTGTGTGTGTGAGGGAGGGAGGGTGTGTGTGTGTGTGAGGGAGGGAGGGTGTGTGTGTGAGGGAGGGAGGGTGTGTGTGTGTGTGTGCGTGTCTGTGTGTGAGGGAGGGAGGGTGTGTGTGTTTGGGAGGGAGTGTGTGTGTGTGGGAGGGAGTGTGTGTGTGTGAGGGAGGGAGGGTGTGTGCGTGTGTGTGTGAGGGAGGGTTTGTGTGTGTGTGTGTGAGGGATGGTGTGTGTGTGTGTGAGGGAGGGAGGGTGTGTGTGTGTGAGGGAGGGAGGGTGGGTGTGTGTGTGTGTGGGAGGGTGTGTGTGTGTGAGGGAGGGTGTGTGTGTGTGTGGAGGGTGTGTGTGTGTGTGAGGGAGGGTGTGTGTGTGTGTGAGGGAGGGTGTGTGTGTGTGTGAGGGAGGGTGTGTGTGTGTGTGAGGGAGGGTGGGTGTGTGTGTGAGGGAGGGTGGGTGTGTGTGTGAGGGAGGGTGGGTGTGTGTGTGAGGGAGGGTAGGTGTGTGTGTGTGAGGGAGGGTGGGTGTGTGTGAGGGAGGGAGGGTGTGTGTGTATATGAGGGAGGGTGTGTGTGTGTGTGTGAGGGAGGGTGTGTGTGTGTGTGTGAAAGAGTTTGTGTGTGTGAGGGAGGGTGGGTGTTTGGGGGTGAGGGAGGGTGTGTGAGTGTGTGAGGGAGGGTGTGTGTGTGTGTGTGTGAGGGAGGGTGTGTGTGTGTGTGGGAGGGAGGGTGTGTGTGTGTGAGGGAGGGAGGGTGTGTGTGTGAGGGAGGGTGTGTGCGTGCGTGTGAAGGAGGTTCCGTTTGTGAGGGAGTGTGTGTGTGTGTGTGTGAGGGAGGGTGGGTGTGTGTGTGTGCGTGTGTGTGGGAGGGTGGGTGTGTGTGTGTGGGAGGGAGTGAGGGTGTGTGTGTGTGGGAGGGAGGGTGTGTGTGTGTGAGGGAGGGTGTGTGTGTGCGTGTGAAAGAGTTTGTGTGTGTGAGGAGGGAGGGTGTGTGTGTGTGAGGGAGGGTGTGTGGGTGTGAGGGAGCGTGTGTGTGTGTGAGGGAGGTGTGTGCGTGTGAGGGAGGGTGTGTGTGTGCGTGTGAAAGAGTTTGTGTGTGTGAGGGAGGGAGGGTCTGTGTGTGTGTGAGGGAGGGTGTGTGTGTGTGTGTGTAAGGGAGGGAGGGTGTGTGTGTGTGAGGGAGGGTGTGTGCGTGTGAGGGAGGGTGTGTGTGTGCGTGTGAAAGAGTTTGTGTGTGTGAGGGAGGGTGTGTGTGTGTGTGTGTGTGAGGGAGGGTGTGTGTGTGTGAGGGAGGGTGTGTGCGTGTGTGTGTGAGAGAGGGGTGTGTGTGTGTGTGTGAGAGAGTTGGGGGTTGGTGTGAGGGAGGGTGGGTGTGTGTGTGTGTGAGAGAGGGGTGTGTGTGTGAGGGAGAGTGGGTGTGTGTGTGAGGGAGGGTGGGTGTGTGTGTGTGTGAGGGAGGGTGTGTGTGTGAGGGAGGGTGTGTGTGTGTGTGAGGGAGGGTGTGTGTGTGTGAGGGAGGGTGTGTGTGTGTGTAAGGGAGGGTGTGTGAGTGTGTGTGTGTGCGTGTGAGGGAGGGTGTGAGCGCGTGAGGGAGGGTGTGTGTGTGTGAGGGAGGGTGTGTGTGTGTGAGGGAGGGTGTGTGTGTGCGTGTGAGGGAGGGTGTGTGCGCGTGAGGGAGGGTGTGTGTGTGTGCCTGTGAGGGAGGGTGTGCGTGTGCCTGTGAGGGAGGGTGTGCGTGTGAGGGAGGGTGTGTGTGTGTGAGGGAGGGAGGGTGTGTGTGTGAGGGAGGGTGTGTGTGTGTGAGAGGGAGGGTGTGTGTGAGAGGGAGGGTGTGTGTGTGAGAGGGCTGTGTGTGTGTGTGTGAGAGGGGTGTGTGTGTGTGTGTGTGTGTGTGAGGGAGGGTGTGCGTGTGAGACCTGGTGTGCGTGTGAGGGAGGGTGTGTGCATGTGAGGGAGGGTGTGTGTGCATGTGAGGGAGGGTGTGTGCGTGTGAGGGAGGGTGTGTGCGTGTGAGGGAGGGTGTGTGCGTGTGAGGCAGGGTGTGTGCGTGTGAGGGAGGGTGTGCGTGTGAGGGAGGGTGTGTGTATGTGAGGGAGGGTGTGTGTGTGAGGGAGGGTGTGTGTGTGAGGGAGGGTGTGTGTGTGAGGGAGGGAGGGTGTGTGTGAGGGAGGGAGGGTGTGTGTGTGGGAGGGAGGGTGTGTGTGTGGGAGGGAGGGTGTGTGTGTGGGAGGGAGGGTGTGTGTGTGTGTGAGGGAGGGAGGGTGTGTGTGTGTGTGAGGGAGGGTGTGTGTGAGGGAGGGAGGGGGTGTGTGTGTGAGGGAGGGAGGGTGTGTGTGTGTGTGAGGGAGGGTGTGTGTGAGGGAGGGAGGGTGTGTGTGTGAGGGAGGGAGGGTGTGTGTGTGTGTGAGGGAGGGAGTGTGTGAGGGAGGGAGGGTGTGTGTGTGAGTGTGTGTGTGTGTGTGTGAGGGAGGGAGGGTGTGTGTGTGTGTGCGTGTGAGGGAGGGTGTGTGTGTGTGTGCGTGTGAGGGAGGGTGTGTGTGCGTGTGAGGGAGGGAGGGTGTGTGTGTGTGTGTGAGGGAGGGTGTGTGTGTGTGAGGGAGGGTGTGTGTGTGTGAGGGACGGTGTGTGTGTGTGAGGGAGGGAGGGTGGGTGTGTGTGTGAGGGAGGGGTGTGTGTGTGTGTGTGTGTGAGGGAGGGAGGGTGTGTGTGAGGGAGGGTGTGTGTGCGTGTGAGGGAGGGTGTGTGTGTGCGTGTGAGGGTGTGTGTGTGTGTGTGAGGGAGGGTGTGTGTGTGTGAGGGAGGGAGGGTGTGTGTGTGTGGGAGGGTGTGTGTGTGAGAGGGAGGGTGTGTGTGAGAGGGAGGGTGTGTGTGTGTGGGTGAGGGAGGGTGTGTGTGTGTGTGTGAGGGAGGGTGTGTGTGTGTGTGTGAGGGAGGGGTGTGTGTGTGTGTGTGTGAGGGAGGGTGTGTGTGTGTGAGGGAGGGTGTGTGTGTGTGTGAGGGAGGGTGTGTGTGTGTGAGGGAGGGTGTGTGTGTGTGAGGGAGGGTGTGCGTGTGAGGGAGGGTGTGCGTGTGAGGGTGTGTGTGCGTGTGAGGGTGTGTGTGTGTGTGAGGGTGTGTGTGTGTGTGTGTGAGGGTGTGTGTGTGTGTGAGGGTGTGTGTGTGTGTGTGTGTGTGTGAGGGAGGGTGTGTGTGTGTGTGAGGGAGGATGTGTGTGTGTGAGGGAGGGTGTGTGTGTGTGAGGGAGGGTGTGTGTGTGTGAGGGTGTGCGTGTGAGGGAGGGTGTGTGTGTGCGTGTGAGGGGTGTGTGTGTGTGCACGTGAGGGAGGGTGTGTGTGTGTGCCTGTGAGGGAGGGTGTGTGTGTGTGTGCCTGTGAGGGAGGGTGTGCGTGTGCCTGTGAGGGAGGGTGTGCGTGTGCCTGTGAGGGAGGGTGTGCGTGTGCGTGTGAGGGAGGGTGTGTATGTGTGAGGGAGGGAGGGTGTGTGTGTGAGGGAGGGTGTGTGTGTGTGTGAGGGAGGGTGTGTGTGAGAGGGAGGGTGTGTGTGAGAGAGGGCTGTGTGTGTGTGTGAGAGAGGGCTGTGTGTGTGTGTGAGAGAGGGCTGTGTGTGTGTGTGAGAAAGGGGTGTGTGTGTGTGTGTGCGTGTGAGGGAGGGTGTGTGCATGTGAGGGAGGGTGTGTGTGCATGTGAGGGAGGGTGTGTGTGTGTGTGAGGGAGGGTGTGTGCGTGTGAGGGAGGGTGTGTGCGTGTGAGGGAGGGTGTGTGTGTGTGAGGGAGGGTGTGTGTATGTGAGGGAGGGAGGGTGTGTGTGTGAGGGAGGGTGTGTGTGTGAGGGAGGGTGTGTGTGTGAGGGAGGGAGGGTGTGTGTGTGAGGGAGGGAGGGTGTGTGTGTGTGAGGGAGGGTGTGTGTGTGTGAGGGAGGGTGTGTGTGTGTGTGTGTGGGAGGGTGTGTGTGTGTGTGGGAGGGTGTGTGTGGGTGAGGGAGGGTGTGTGTGTGGGTGAGGGAGGGTGTGTGTGTGTGTGAGGGAGGGTGTGTGTGTGTGAGGGAGGGAGGGTGTGCGTGTGTGAAGGCGGGGTGTGTGTGTGTGTGAAGGCGGGTGTGTGTGTGTGTGAGGGAGGGTGTGATTGTGCGTGGGTGAGGGAGGGTGTGCGTGGGTGAGGGAGGGTGTGCGTGTGTGTGTGAGGGAGGGTGTGCGTGTGTGAAGGCGGGTGTGTGTGTGTGTGAAGGCGGGTGTGTGTGTGTGTGAGGGAGGGTGTGTGTGTGTGTGAGGGAGGGTGTGTGTGTGTGTGAGGGAGGGTGTGTGTGTGTGTGTGAGGGTAACGGAGGGTATGTGTGGGTGCGGGAGAGTGTGGGGTTGAGGGAGTGTGTGTGTGTGGGTGAGGGAGGGTGTGTGTGTGGGGGTGAGGGAGGGTGTGTGTGTGGGGGTGAGGGAGGGTGTGTGTGTGGGGGTGAGGGAGGGTGTGTGTGTGGGGGTGAGGGAGGGTGTGTGTGTGGGGGTGAGGGAGGGTGTGTGTGTGGGGGTGAGGGAGGGTGTGTGTGTGGGGGTGAGGGAGGGTGTGTGTGTGTGGGGGTGAGGGAGGGTGTGTGTGTGGGGGTGAGGGAGGGTGTGTGTGTGGGGGTGAGGGAGGGTGTGTGTGTGGGGGTGAGGGAGGGTGTGTGTGTGGGGGTGAGGGAGGGTGTGTGTGTGGGGGTGAGGGAGGGTGTGTGTGTGGGGGTGAGGGAGGGTGTGTGTGTGTTGGGGTGCGAGAGGGTGTGTGTGTGGGAGTGAGGGAGGGTGTGTGTGTGTGGGAGTGAGGGGGTGTGTGTGTGGGAGTGAGGGGGTGTGTGTGTGGGAGTGAGGGAGTGTGTGTGTGGGAGTGAGGGAGTGTGTGTGTGGGAGTGAGGGAGTGTGTGTGTGGGAGTGAGGGGGTGTGTGTGTGTGAGGGAGGGTGTGTGTGTGTGAGGGTGTGCGTGTGAGGGAGGGTGTGTGTGTGCACGCGTGAGGGAGGGTGTGTGTGTGTGCGCGTGAGGGAGGGTGTGTGTGTGTGCCTGTGAGGGAGGGTGTGTGTGTGTGCCTGTGAGGGAGGGTGTGTGTGTGTGTGCCTGTGAGGGAGGGTGGGTGTGTGCGTGTGAGGGAGGGTGTGTGTGTGTGAGGGAGGGTGTGTGTGTGTGTGTGAGGGAGGGTGTGTGTGTGTGGGAGGGTGTGTGTGTGAGAGGGAGGGTGTGTGTGAGAGGGAGGGTGTGTGTGTGTGGGAGGGTGTGTGTGTGAGAGGGAGGGTGTGTGTGAGAGAGGGAGGGTGTGTGTGTGTGTGTGTGAGGGAGGGTGTGCGTGTGAGACCTGGTGTGCGTGTGAGGGTGTGTGTGTGTGTGTGAGGGAGGGAGTGTGTGTGTGAGGGAGGGTGTGTGCATGTGAGGGAGGGTGTGTGTGCATGTGAGGGAGGGTGTGTGCGTGTGAGGGAGGGTGTGTGCGTGTGAGGGAGGGTGTGTGCGTGTGAGGGAGGGTGTGTGCGTGTGTGAGGGAGGGAGGGTGTGTGTGAGGGAGGGAGGGTGTGTGTGTGAGGGAGGGAGGGTGTGTGTGTGTGAAGGAGGCTGTGTGTGTGTGAAGGAGGCTGTGTGTGTGTGAAGGAGGCTGTGTGTGTGTGAGGGAAGGTGTGTGTGTGAGAGGGAGGGTGTGTGTGGGTGAGGGAGGGTGTGTGTGTGTGTGTGTGTGAGAGAGGGGGTTGTGTGTGTGTGTGAGAGAGGGGGTTGTGTGTGTGTGTGAGAGAGGGGGTTGTGTGTGTGTGTGAGAGAGGGTGTGTGTGTGTGTGAGGGAGGGTGGGTGTGTGTGTGTGAGGGAGGGTGTGTGTGCGTGAGGGAGGGTGTGTGTGTGTGTGAGGGAGGGTGTGTGTGTGTGAGGGAGGGTGGGTGTGTGTGTGTGAGGGAGGGTGGGTGTGTGTGTGTGAGGGAGGGTGGGTGTGTGTGTGTGTGAGGGTGTGTGTGTGTGTGAGGGTGTGTGTGTGTGTGAGGGAGGGTGTGTGTGTGAGGGAGGGTGCGTGTGTGTGTGAGGGAGGGTGTGTGTGTGTGTGAGGGAGGGTGTGTGTGTGTGAGGGAGGGTGTGTGTGTGTGAGGGAGGGTGTGTGTGTGTGAGGGTGTGCGTGTGAGGGAGGGTGTGTGTGTGTGCGCGTGAGGGAGGGTGTGTGTGTGTGCGCGTGAGGGAGGGTGTGTGTGTGTGTGAGGGAGGGTGTGTGTGTGTGAGGGTGTGCGTGTGAGGGTGTGTGTGTGTGTGAGGGAGGGTGTGTGTGTGTGAGGGAGGGTGTGTGTGTGTGTGTGTGAGGGTGTGTGTGTGTGTGAGGGAGGGTGTGTGTGTGTGAGGGAGGGTGTGTGTGTGTGTGAGGGAGGGTGTGTGTGTGTGAGGGAGGGTGTGTGTGTGTGAGGGTGTGCGTGTGAGGGAGGGTGTGTGTGTGCGTGTGAGGGAGGGTGTGTGTGTGCGCGTGAGGGAGGGTGTGTGTGTGTGCGCGTGAGGGAGGGTGTGTGTGTGTGCCTGTGAGGGAGGGTGTGTGTGTGTGTGCCTGTGAGGGAGGGTGTGTGTGTGCGTGTGAGGGAGGGTGTGCGTGTGCGTGTGAGGGAGGGTGTGTGTGTGTGAGGGAGGGTGTGTGTGTGTGTGTGAGGGAGGGTGTGTGTGTGTGTGAGGGAGGGTGTGTGTGTGAGAGGGAGGGTGTGTGTGTGAGAGGGAGGGTGTGTGTGTGTGAGGGAGGGTGTGTGTGTGAGGGAGGGTGTGTGTGTGTGTGTGAGGGAGGGTGTGTGTGTGTGTGAGGGAGGGTGTGTGTGTGAGGGAGCGTGTGTGTGTGTGAGGGAGCGTGTGTGTCTGAGGGAGGGTGTGTGTGTGTGAGGGAGGGTGTGTGTGAGGGAGGGTGTGTGTGAGGGAGGGTGTGTGTGTGTGGGAGGGTGTGTGTGTGCGGGAGGGTGTGTGTGTGTGTGTGGGAGGGTGTGTGTGTGTGGGAGGGTGTGTGTGTGAGGGAGGGTGTGTGTGTGTGTGAGGGAGGGTGAGTGTGTGTGAGGGAGGGTGAGTGTGTGTGAGGGAGGGTGAGTGTGTGTGTGAGGGAGGGTGAGTGTGTGTGAGGGAGGGCGTGTGTGTGTGTGTGAGGGAGAGTGTGTGTGTGTGTGTGTGAGGGAGAGTGTGTGTGTGTGTGTGAGGGAGAGTGTGTGTGTGTGTGAGGGAGAGTGTGTGTGTGTGTGAGGGAGGGTGTGTGTGTGTGAGGGAGGGTGTGTGCGGGAGGGTGTGTGTGTGAGGGAGGGTGTGTGTGTGAGGGAGCGTGTGTGTGTGTGAGGGAGCGTGTGTGTGTGTGTGTGAGGGAGGGTGTGTGTGTGTGTGAGGGAGGGTGTGTGTGTGAGGGAGAGAGGGTGTGTGTGTGAGGGAGAATGTGTGTGTGTGTCAGGGAGAGTGTGTGTGTGTGAGGGAGGGTGTGTGTGTGTGTGTGAGGGAGGGTGTGTGTGTGTGTGTGTGTGGGAGGGTGTGTGTGTGTGTGAGGGAGGGTGTTTGTGTGTGTGTGTGAGGGAGGGGGTGTGTGTGTGAGGGAGGGTGTGTGTGTGTGAGGGAGGGTGTGTGTGTGTGTGGGGGGGTGTGTGTGTGTGAGGGAGGGTGTGTGTGTGAGGGAGGGTGTGTGTGTGTGTGTGTGTGAGGGAGGGTGTGTGTGTGTGTGTGTGTGTGTGTGAGGGTGTGTGTGTGTGTGTGTGAGGGAGGGTGTGTGTGTGAGGGAGGGTGTGTGTGGGTGAGGGAGGGTGTGTGTGTGTGTGAGGGAGGGTGTGTGTGTGAGGGAGGGTGTGTGTGTGAGGGAGGGTGTGTGTGTGTGTGTGTGAGGGAGGGTGTGTGTGTGTGGGAGGGGGTGTGTGGGTGGGAGGGGGTGTGTGGGAGGGAGGGTGTGTGTGTGGGAGGGAGGGTGTGTGTGTGAGGGAGGGTGTGTGTGTGTGAGGGAGGGTGTGTGTGTGGGAGGGTGTGTGTGTGTGAGGGAGGGTGTGTGTGTGGGAGGGTGTGTGTGTGTGTGTGTGGGAGGGTGTGTGTGTGTTAGGGAGGGTGTGTGCGTCTGTGTGCATGTGTTGGGAGGGTGTGTGTCTGCGTGTGAGGGTGTGTGTGAGGGAGGGTGTGTGTGTGTGTGAGGGAGGGTATGTGTGTGTGTGAGGGAGGGTGTGTGAGGGAGGGTGTGTGAGGGAGGGAGGGTGTGTGTGTGAGGGAGGGAGGGTGTGTGTGTGAGGGAGGGAGGGTGTGTGTGTGAGGGAGGGTGGGTGTGTGTGTGTGAGGGTGGGTGTGTGTGTGGGAGGGAGGGTGGGTGTGTGTGTGGGAGGGAGGGTGTGTGTGTGTGTGGGAGGGTGGGTGTGTGTGTGAGGGTGGGTGTGTGTGTGAGGGTGTGTGTGTGTGAGGGTGTGTGTGTGTGAGGGTGTGTGTGTGTGAGGGTGGGTGTGTGTGAGTGTGAGGGTGGGTGTGTGTGAGTGTGAGGGAGGGTGTGTGTGTGTGTGAGGGACGGTGTGTGTGTGAGGGACGGTGTGTGTGTGAGGGAGGGTGTGTGTGTGAGGGAGGGTGTGTGAGGGAGGGTGTGTGTGTGTGTGTGAGGGAGGGTGTGTGTGTGTGAGGGAGGGTGTGTGTGTGTGAGGGAGGGTGTGTGCCTGTGAGGGAGGGTGTGTGTGTGTGTGAGGGAGGGTGTGTGCGTGTGAGGGTGTGTGTGAGGGAGGGTGTGTGTGTGTGAGGGAGGGTGTGTGTGTGTGAGGGAGGGTGTGTGTGTGTGAGGGTGGGTGTGTGAGGGAGGGTGGGTGTGTGTCTGAGGGAGGGTGGGTGTGTGTGTGTGAGGGTGTCTGTGTGTGTGAGGGTGTGTGTGTGTGTGAGGGTGTGTGTGTGTGTGTGAGGGTGTGTGTGTGTGTGTGAGGGAGGGTGTGTGTGTGAGGGAGGGTGTGTGTGTGAGGGAGGGTGAGGGTGTGTGTGTGTGAGGGAGGGTGTGTGTGTGAGGGAGGGTGTGTGTGTGTGAGGGAGGGTGTGCGTGTGCGTGTGAGGGAGGGTGTGGGTATGTGTGTGAGGGTAACGGAGGGTATGTGTGGGTGCGGGAGGGTGTGTCTGTGTGGGTGCGGGAGGGTGTGTCTGTGTGGGTGAGGGAGGGTGTGTATGTGGGGGTCAGGGAGGGTGTGTGTGTGGGGGTGAGGGAGGGTGTGTGTGTGGGGGTGCGAGAGGGTGTGTGTGTGGGGGTGACGGAGGGTGTGTGTGTGTGGGTGATGGAGTGTGATTGTGTGGGGGTGAGGGATTGTGTGGGGGTGAGAGGGGTGTGTCTGTGTGTGTGTGAGAGGGGTTTGTGTGTGAGAGGGGTGTGTGTGTGTGAGAGGGGTGTGTGTGTGAGAGAGGGGTGTGTGTGTGTGAGAGGGGTGTGTGTGTGTGTGAGAGAGGGGGTGTGTGTGGGGGTGAGGGAGGGTGTGTGTGGGGATGCGAGAGGGTGTGTGTGGGGTGGTGACGGAGGGTGTGTGTGTGGGTGATGGAGGGTGATTGTGTGGGGGTGAGGGAGTGTGTGTGTGTGAGAGGGAGTGTGTGTGTGTGTGTGTGTGAGAGGGAGTGTGTGTGTGTGTGTGAGAGAGGGGTGTGTGTGTGAGAGAGGGGTGTGTGTGTGTGTGAGAGAGGGGTGTGTGTGTGTGTGAGAGAGGGGTGTGTGTGTGTGTGAGAGAGGGGTGTGTGTGTGTGAGAGAGGTGTGTGTGTGTGTGTGTGTGTGTGTGTGTATGTGAGAGAGGGGTGTGTGTGTGTGTGTGAGAGAGAGGGGTGTGTGTGTGTGTGAGAGAGAGGGGTGTGTGTGTGTGTGAGAGAGAGGGGTGTGTGTGTGAGAGAGAGAGGGGTGTGTGTGTGTGAGAGAGAGAGGGGTGTGTGTGTGTGTGTGAGAGAGAGGGGTGTGTGTGTGAGAGAGAGGGGTGTGTGTGTGAGAGAGAGGGGGGTGTGTGTGTGCGTGAGAGAAGGGGGGTGTGTGTGTGTGTGAGAGAGGGGTGTGTGTGTGAGAGAGGGGTGTGTGTGTGAGAGAGGGGTGTGTGTGTGAGAGAGGGGTGTGTGTGTGTGTGTGTGTGTGTGAGAGAGAGGGGGTGTGTATGTGTGAGAGAGAGGGGGTGTGTGTGTGTGAGAGAGAGGGGGTGTGTGTGTGTGAGAGAGAGGGGGTGTGTGTGTGTGAGAGAGAGGGGGCGTGTGTGTGTGTGAGAGAGGGGGCGTGTGTGTGTGTGTGAGAGAGGGGGTGTGTGTGTGTGAGGGAGGGTGGGTGTGTGTGTGTGTGAGGGAGGGTGTGTGTGAGGGAGGGTGTGTGTGTGTGTGAGGGAGGGTGTGTGTGAGGGAGGGTGGGTGTGTGTGTGTGAGGGAGGGTGGGTGTGTGTGTGTGTGAGGGTGTGTGTGTGTGTGTGGGTGTGTGTGTGTGTGTGAGGGTGTGTGTGTGTGTGAGGGCGTGTGTGTGTATGTGTGAGGGTGTGTGTGTGTGTGTGTGAGAGGGTGTGTGTGTGTGTGAGGGAGGGTGTGTGTGTGTGTGAGGGAGGGTGTGTGTGTGTGTGAGGGAGGGGGTGTGTGTGTGTGAGGGAGGGTGTGTGTGTGTGAGGGTGTGCGTGTGAGGGAGGGTGTGAGGGTGTGCGTGTGAGGGAGGGTGTGTGTGTGCGCGCGTGAGGGAGGGTGTGTGTGTGCGCGCGTGAGGGAGGGTGTGTGTGTGTGCGCGTGAGGGAGGGTGTGTGTGTGTGCCTGTGAGGGAGGGTGTGTGTGTGTGTCCCTGTGAGGGAGGGTGTGTGTGTGCGTGTGAGGGAGGGTGTGTGTGTGTGAGGGAGGGTGTGTGTGTGTGAGGGAGGGAGGGTGTGTGTGAGGGAGGGAGGGTGTGTGTGTGAGAGGGAGGGTGTGTGTGTGAGAGGGAGGGTGTGTGTGTGAGAGGGTGTGTGTGTGTGAGAGGGAGGGTGTGTGTGTGTGAGAGGGAGGGTGTGTGTGTGTGGGAGGGTGTGTGTGTGAGGGAGGGAGGGTGTGTGTGAGAGGGAGGGTGTGTGTGTGAAGGAGGCTGTGTGTGTGTGAAGGAGGCTGTGTGTGTGTGAGGGAAGGTGTGTGTGTGTGTGTGGGAGGGTGTGTGTGTGTGTGGGAGGGTGTGTGTGTGTGTGGGAGGGTGTGTGTGTGGGAGGGTGTGTGTGGGTGAGGGAGGGTGTGTGTGTGTGTGTGTGTGAGAGAGGGGGTTGTGTGTGTGTGTGAGAGAGGGGGTTGTGTGTGTGTGTGGGAGAGGGGGTTGTGTGTGTGTGTGAGGGAGGGTGGGTGTGTGTGTGTGAGGGAGGGTGTGTGTGTGTGAGGGAGGGTGTGTGTGTGTGAGGGAGGGTGTGTGTGTGAGGGAGGGTGTGTGTGTGTGAGGAAAGGTGTGTGTGGGAGGGTGTGTGTGTGTGTGGGAGGGTGTGTGTGTGAGGGAGGGAGGGTGTGTGTGTGTGAAGGAGGATGTGTGTGTGAAGGAGGCTGTGTGTGTGTGAAGGAGGCTGTGTGTGTGTGAGGGAAGGTGTGTGTGTGTGTGGGAGGGTGTGTGTGTGTGTGGGAGGGTGTGTGTGTGGGAGGGTGTGTGTGGGTGAGGGAGGGTGTGTGTGTGTGTGTGTGTGAGAGAGGGGGTTGTGTGTTTGTGTGAGAGAGGGGGTTGTGTGTGTGTGTGGGAGAGGGGGTTGTGTGTGTGTGTGAGGGAGGGTGGGTGTGTGTGTGTGAGGGAGGGTGTGTGTGTGTGAGGGAGGGTGTGTGTGTGTGTGAGGGAGGGTGTGTGTGTGTGAGGAAAGGTGTGTGTGTGTGAGGGAGGGTGGGTGTGTGTGTGTGAGGGAGGGTGGGTGTGTGTGTGAGGGAGGGTGGGTGTGAGGGTGTGTGTGTGTGAGGGAGGGTGTGTGTGTGTGAGGGAGGGTGTGTGTGTGTGTGTGTGAGGGTGTGTGTGTGTGTGTGGGAGGGTGTGTGTGTGTGTGTGGGAGGGTGTGTGTGTGTGTGGGAGGGTGTGTGTGGGTGAGGGAGGGTGTGTGTGTGTGTGTGTGGAGAGGGGGTTGTGTGTGTGTGTGGGAGAGGGGGTTGTGTGTGTGTGTGAGGGAGGGTGGGTGTGTGTGTGTGAGGGAGGGTGTGTGTGTGTGTGAGGGAGGGTGGGTGTGTGTGAGGGAGGGTGGGGTGTGTGTGTGTGAGGGAGGGTGGGTGTGTGTGTGTGAGGGAGGGTGGGTGTGTGTGTGTGTGTGAGGGAGGGTGTGTGTGTGTGTGAGGGAGGGTGTGTGTGTGAGGGAGGGTGTGTGTGTGTGAGGGAGGGTGTGTGTGAGGGAGGGTGTGTGTGTGTGAGGGTGTGTGTGTGTGAGGGTGTGTGTGTGTGTGAGGGTGTGTGTGTGTGTGTGTGTGAGGGTGTGTGTGTGTGTGAGGGAGGGTGTGTGTGTGTGAGGGAGGGTGTGTGTGTGTGTGAGGGAGGGTGTGTGTGTGTGTGTGTGAGGGAGGGTGTGTGTGTGTGTGTGTGAGGGAGGGTGTGTGTGTGTGTGTGAGGGAGGGTGTGTGTGTGTGTGAGGGAGGGTGTGTGTGTGAGGGAGGGAGGGTGTGTGTGTGTGTGAGGGAGGGAGGGTGTGTGTGTGAGGGAGGGAGGGTGTGTGTGTGTGTGTGCGTGTCTGTGTGTGAGGGAGGGAGGGTGTGTGTGTTTGGGAGGGAGTGTGTGTGTGTGGGAGGGAGTGTGTGTGTGTGAGGGAGGGAGGGTGTGTGCGTGTGTGTGTGAGGGAGGGTTTGTGTGTGTGTGTGTGAGGGATGGTGTGTGTGTGTGTGAGGGAGGGAGGGTGTGTGTGTGTGAGGGAGGGAGGGTGGGTGTGTGTGTGTGTGGGAGGGTGTGTGTGTGTGAGGGAGGGTGTGTGTGTGTGTGGGAGGGTGTGGTGTGTGTGGGAGGGTGTGTGTGTGTGTGAGGGAGGGTGTGTGTGTGTGTGAGGGAGGGTGTGTGTGTGTGTGAGGGAGGGTGGGTGTGTGTGTGAGGGAGGGTGGGTGTGTGTGTGAGGGAGGGTAGGTGTGTGTGTGTGAGGGGGGTGGGTGTGTGTGAGGGAGGGAGGGTGTGTGTGTATATGAGGGAGGGTGTGTGTGTGTGTGTGAGGGAGGGTGTGTGTGTGTGTGTGAAGAGTTTGTGTGTGTGAGGGAGGGTGGGTGTTTGGGGGTGAGGGAGGGTGTGTGAGTGTGTGAGGGAGGGTGTGTGTGTGTGTGTGTGAGGGAGGGTGTGTGTGTGTGTGGGAGGGAGGGTGTGTGTGTGTGAGGGAGGGAGGGTGTGTGTGTGAGGGAGGGTGTGTGCGTGCGTGTGAAGGAGGTTCCGTTTGTGAGGGAGTGTGTGTGTGTGTGTGTGAGGGAGGGTGGGTGTGTGTGTGTGGGAGGGAGTGAGGGTGTGTGTGTGTGTGGGAGGGAGGGTGTGTGTGTGTGAGGGAGGGTGTGTGTGTGCGTGTGAAAGAGTTTGTGTGTGTGAGGGAGGGAGGGTGTGTGTGTGTGAGGGAGGGTGTGTGGGTGTGAGGGAGCGTGTGTGTGTGTGAGGGAGGGTGTGTGGGTGTGTGTGTGTGAGGGAGGTGTGTGCGTGTGAGGGAGGGTGTGTGTGTGCGTGTGAAAGAGTTTGTGTGTGTGAGGGAGGGAGGGTCTGTGTGTGTGTGAGGGAGGGTGTGTGTGTGTGTGTGTAAGGGAGGGAGGGTGTGTGTGTGTGAGGGAGGGTGTGTGCGTGTGAGGGAGGGTGTGTGTGTGCGTGTGAAAGAGTTTGTGTGTGTGAGGGAGGGTGTGTGTGTGTGTGTGTGTGAGGGAGGGTGTGTGTGTGTGAGGGAGGGTGTGTGCGTGTGTGTGTGAGAGAGGGGTGTGTGTGTGTGTGTGAGAGAGTTGGGGGTTGGTGTGTGTGAGGGAGGGTGTGTGTGTGAGGGAGGGTGGGTGTGTGTGTGTGTGAGAGAGGGGTGTGTGTGTGAGAGAGGGGTGTGTGTGTGAGGGAGGGTGGGTGTGTGTGTGAGGGAGGGTGGGTGTGTGTGTGTGTGAGGGAGGGTGTGTGTGTGAGGGAGGGTGTGTGTGTGTGTGAGGGAGGGTGTGTGTGTGTGAGGGAGGGTGTGTGTGTGTGTAAGGGAGGGTGTGTGAGTGTGTGTGTGTGCGTGTGAGGGAGGGTGTGAGCGCGTGAGGGAGGGTGTGTGTGTGTGAGGGAGGGTGTGTGTGTGTGAGGGTAGGGTGTGTGTGTGCGTGTGAGGGAGGGTGTGTGCGCGTGAGGGAGGGTGTGTGTGTGTGCCTGTGAGGGAGGGTGTGCGTGTGCCTGTGAGGGAGGGTGTGCGTGTGCGTGTGAGGGAGGGTGTGTGTGTGTGAGGGAGGGAGGGTGTGTGTGTGAGGGAGGGTGTGTGTGTGTGAGAGGGAGGGTGTGTGTGAGAGGGAGGGTGTGTGTGTGAGAGGGCTGTGTGTGTGTGTGAGAGAGGGGTGTGTGTGTGTGTGTGTGTGTGTGAGGGAGGGTGTGCGTGTGAGACCTGGTGTGCGTGTGAGGGAGGGTGTGTGCATGTGAGGGAGGGTGTGTGTGCATGTGAGGGAGGGTGTGTGCGTGTGAGGGAGGGTGTGTGCGTGTGAGGGAGGGTGTGTGCGTGTGAGGCAGGGTGTGTGCGTGTGAGGGAGGGTGTGTGTATGTGAGGGAGGGTGTGTGTGTGAGGGAGGGTGTGTGTGTGAGGGAGGGTGTGTGTGTGAGGGAGGGAGGGTGTGTGTGAGGGAGGGAGGGTGTGTGTGTGGGAGGGAGGGTGTGTGTGTGGGAGGGAGGGTGTGTGTGTGTGTGAGGGAGGGAGGGTGTGTGTGTGTGTGAGGGAGGGTGTGTGTGAGGGAGGGAGGGGGTGTGTGTGTGAGGGAGGGAGGGTGTGTGTGTGTGTGAGGGAGGGAGGGTGTGTGTGAGGGAGGGAGGGTGTGTGTGTGAGGGAGGGAGGGTGTGTGTGTGTGTGAGGGAGGGAGTGTGTGAGGGAGGGAGGGTGTGTGTGTGAGTGTGTGTGTGTGTGTGTGAGGGAGGGAGGGTGTGTGTGTGTGCGTGTGAGGGAGGGTGTGTGTGTGTGTGCGTGTGAGGGAGGGTGTGTGTGTGTGTGCGTGTGAGGGAGGGAGGGTGTGTGTGTGTGTGTGAGGGAGGGTGTGTGTGTGTGAGGGAGGGTGTGTGTGTGTGAGGGAGGGTGTGTGTGTGTGAGGGACGGTGTGTGTGTGTGAGGGAGGGAGGGTGGGTGTGTGTGTGAGGGAGGGTGTGTGTGTGTGTGTGTGTGAGGGAGGGAGGGTGTGTGTGAGGGAGGGTGTGTGTGCGTGTGAGGGAGGGTGTGTGTGTGCGTGTGAGGGTGTGTGTGTGTGTGTGAGGGAGGGTGTGTGTGTGTGAGGGAGGGAGGGTGTGTGTGTGTGGGAGGGTGTGTGTGTGAGAGGGAGGGTGTGTGTGAGAGGGAGGGTGTGTGTGTGTGGGTGAGGGAGGGTGTGAGTGTGTGGGTGAGGGAGGGTGTGTGTGTGTGTGTGAGGGAGGGTGTGTGTGTGTGTGTGAGGGAGGGGTGTGTGTGTGTGTGTGTGAGGGAGGGTGTGTGTGTGTGAGGGAGGGTGTGTGTGTGTGAGGGAGGGTGTGTGTGTGTGAGGGAGGGTGTGTGTGTGTGAGGGAGGGTGTGCGTGTGAGGGAGGGTGTGCGTGTGAGGGAGGGTGTGCGTGTGAGGGTGTGTGTGCGTGTGAGGGTGTGTGTGTGTGTGAGGGTGTGTGTGTGTGTGTGTGAGGGTGTGTGTGTGTGTGAGGGTGTGTGTGTGTGTGTGTGTGTGTGAGGGAGGGTGTGTGTGTGTGTGAGGGAGGATGTGTGTGTGTGAGGGAGGGTGTGTGTGTGTGAGGGAGGGTGTGTGTGTGTGAGGGTGTGCGTGTGAGGGAGGGTGTGTGTGTGCGTGTGAGGGGTGTGTGTGTGTGCACGTGAGGGAGGGTGTGTGTGTGTGCCTGTGAGGGAGGGTGTGTGTGTGTGTGCCTGTGAGGGAGGGTGTGCGTGTGCCTGTGAGGGAGGGTGTGCGTGTGCCTGTGAGGGAGGGTGTGCGTGTGCGTGTGAGGGAGGGTGTGTATGTGTGAGGGAGGGAGGGTGTGTGTGTGAGGGAGGGTGTGTGTGTGTGTGAGGGAGGGTGTGTGTGTGAGGGAGGGTGTGTGTGAGAGGGAGGGTGTGTGTGAGAGAGGGCTGTGTGTGTGTGTGAGAGAGGGCTGTGTGTGTGTGTGAGAAAGGGGTGTGTGTGTGTGTGTGCGTGTGAGGGAGGGTGTGTGTGCATGTGAGGGAGGGTGTGTGTATGTGAGGGAGGGAGGGTGTGTGTGTGAGGGAGGGTGTGTGTGTGAGGGAGGGTGTGTGTGTGTGAGGGAGGGTGTGTGTATGTGAGGGAGGGAGGGTGTGTGTGTGAGGGAGGGTGTGTGTGTGAGGGAGGGTGTGTGTGTGAGGGAGGGAGGGTGTGTGTGTGAGGGAGGGAGGGTGTGTGTGTGTGAGGGAGGGTGTGTGTGTGTGAGGGAGGGTGTGTGTGTGTGAGGGAGGGTGTGTGTGTGTGTGTGTGGGAGGGTGTGTGTGTGTGTGGGAGGGTGTGTGTGGGTGAGGGAGGGTGTGTGTGTGGGTGAGGGAGGGTGTGTGTGTGTGTGAGGGAGGGTGTGTGTGTGTGAGGGAGGGTGTGTGTGTGTGTGTGAGGGAGGGTGTGATTGTGCGTGGGTGAGGGAGGGTGTGCGTGGGTGAGGGAGGGTGTGCGTGGGTGAGGGAGGGTGTGCGTGTGTGTGTGAGGGAGGGTGTGCGTGTGTGAAGGCGGGTGTGTGTGTGTGTGAGGGAGGGTGTGTGTGTGTGTGTGAGGGAGGGTGTGTGTGTGTGTGAGGGAGGGTGTGTGTGTGTGTGAGGGAGGGTGTGTGTGTGTGTGTGAGGGTAACGGAGGGTATGTGTGGGTGCGGGAGAGTGTGGGGTTGAGGGAGTGTGTGTGTGTGGGTGAGGGAGGGTGTGTGTGTGGGGGTGAGGGAGGGTGTGTGTGTGGGTGAGGGCGGGTGTGTGTGTGTGGGTGAGGGAGGGTGTGTGTGTGGGGGTGAGGGAGGGTGTGTGTGTGGGGGTGAGGGAGGGTGTGTGTGTGGGGGTGAGGGAGGGTGTGTGTGTGGGGGTGAGGGAGGGTGTGTGTGTGTGGGGGTGAGGGAGGGTGTGTGTGTGGGGGTGAGGGAGGGTGTGTGTGTGGGGGTGAGGGAGGGTGTGTGTGTGGGGGTGAGGGAGGGTGTGTGTGTGGGGGTGAGGGAGGGTGTGTGTGTGTTGGGGTGCGAGAGGGTGTGTGTGTGGGAGTGAGGGAGGGTGTGTGTGTGTTGGGGTGCGAGAGGGTGTGTGTGTGGGAGTGAGGGGGTGTGTGTGTGGGAGTGAGGGGGTGTGTGTGTGGGAGTGAGGGAGTGTGTGTGTGGGAGTGAGGGAGTGTGTGTGTGGGAGTGAGGGGGTGTGTGTGTGGGAGTGAGGGAGTGTGTGTGTGGGAGTGAGGGAGTGTGTGTGTGGGAGTGAGGGAGTGTGTGTGTGTGAGAGAGGGGTGTGTGTGTGTGTGTGAGAGTTGGGGGTTTGTGTGTGTGAGGGAGGGTGTGTGTGTGAGGGAGGGTGTGTGTGTGTGGGAGTGAGGGAGTGTGTGTGTGGGAGTGAGGGAGTGTGTGTGTGTGTGGGAGGGTGTATGTGTGAGAGGGAGGGTGTGTGTGAGAGAGGGCTGTGTGTGTGTGTGAGAGAGGGGTGTGTGTGTGTGTGTGTGTGAGGGAGGGTGTGCGTGTGAGGCCTGGTGTGCGTGTGAGGGTGTGTGTGTGCGTGTGAGGGAGGGTGTGTGCGTGTGAGGGAGGGTGTGTGTGTGCGTGAGGGAGGGTGTGTGTGTGCGTGAGGGAGGGTGTGTGCGTGTGAGGGAGGGTGTGTGTGTGTGTGAGGGAGGGTGTGTGTGTGTGTGGGAGGGTGTGTGTGTGGGAGGGTGTGTGTGGGTGAGGGAGGGTGTGTGTGTGTGTGTGAGAGAGGGTGTGTGTGTGTGTGTGTGTGTGAGAGAGGGTGTGTGTGTGTGAGGGTGTGTGTGAGGGAGGGTGGGTGTGTGTGAGGGAGGGTGTGTGTGTGTGTGAGGGAGGGTGTGTGTGTGTGAGGGAGGGTGTGTGTGTGTGAGGGAGGGTGTGTGTGTGTGTGAGGGAGGGTGTGTGTGTGTGTGAGGGAGGGTGTGTGTGTGTGTGAGGGAGGGTGTGTGTGTGTGAGGGAGGGTGTGTGTCTGTGAGGGAGGGTGTGTGTGTGTGCGTGAGGGAGGGTGGGTGTGTGTGTGTGAGGGAGGGTGGGGGTGTGTGTGTGTGTGAGGGAGGTTGAGTGTGTGTGTGTGTGAGGGAGTGTGTGTGTGAGGGAGGGTGTGTGTGTGTGAGGGAGGGTGTGTGTGTGTATGAGGGAGGGTGTGTGTGTGAGGGAGGGTGTGTGTGTGTGAGGGAGGGTGGGTGTGTGTGCGTGAGGGAGGGTGGGTGTGTGTGTGTGAGGGAGGGTGGGTGTGTGTGTGTGTGTGTGTGAGGGTGGGTGCGTGTGTGTGAGGGTGGGTGTGTGTGTGTGAGAGGGTGTGTGTGTGTGTGTGTGAGGGAGGGTGTGTGTGTGTGAGGGAGGGTGTGTGTGTGTGTGAGGGAGGGTGTGTATGTGTGTGAGGGAGGGTGTGTGTGTGTGAGGGTGTGCGTGTGAGGGAGGGTGTGTGTGTGCGTGTGAGGGAGGGTGTGTGTGTGTGTGCGCGTGATGGAGGGTGTGTGTGTGTGCGCGTGAGGGAGGGTGTGTGTGTGTGCCTGTGAGGGAGGGTGTGTGTGTGTGTGCCTGTGAGGGAGGGGTGTGTGTGCTGTGAGGAAGGGTGTGCGTGTGCGTGTGAGGGAGGGTGTGTGTGGGTGTGAGGGAGGGTGTGTGTGTGTGGGAGGGTGTGTGTGTGTGAGGGAGGGAGGGTGTGTGTGTGAGGGAGGGAGGGTGTGTGTGTGAGAGGGAGGGTGTGTGTGTGTGGGAGGGTGTGTGTGTGTGAGGGAGGGAGGGTGTGTGTGTGAGGGAGGGTGTGTGTGTGAGGGAGGGTGTGTGTGTGAGGGAGGGTGTGTGTGCATGTGAGGGAGGGTGTGTGTGCGTGTGAGGGAGGGTGTGTGCGTGTGAGGGAGGGTGTGTGTGTGTGAGGGAGGGAGGGTGTGTGTGTGAGGGAGGGTGTGTGTGTGAGGGAGGGTGTGTGTGCATGTGAGGGAGGGTGTGTGGGTGTGAGGGAGGGTGTGTGTGTGTGGGAGGGTGTGTGTGTGTGAGGGAGGGAGGGTGTGTGTGTGAGGGAGGGAGGGTGTGTGTGTGAGAGGGAGGGTGTGTGTGTGTGGGAGGGTGTGTGTGTGTGAGGGAGGGTGTGTGTGTGTGTGTGAGGGAGGGTGTGTATGTGTGTGAGGGAGGGTGTGTGTGTGAGGGAGGGTGTGTGTGTGTGTGTGAGGGTAACGGAGGGTATGTGTGGGTGCGGGAGTGTGTGGGGTTGAGCGAGTGTGTGTGTGTGTGGGTGAGGGAGGGTGTGTGTTGGTGAGGGTGTGTGTGTGGGGGTGAGGGAGGGTGTGTGTGTGGGGGTGAGGGAGGGTGTGTGTGTGGGGGTGAGGGAGGGTGTGTGTGTGGGGGTGAGGGAGGGTGTGTGTGGGGGTGAGGGAGGGTGTGTGTGTTGGGGTGAGGGAGGGTGTGTGTGTGGGGGTGAGGGAGGGTGTGTGTGTGGGGGTGAGGGAGGGTGTGTGTGTGGGGGTGAGGGAGGGTGTGTGTGGGGTTGAGGGAGGGTGTGTGTGTGGGGGTGAGGGAGGGTGTGTGTGTGTGGGGGTGAGGGAGGGTGTGTGTGTGTGGGGGTGAGGGAGTGTGTGTGTGTGAGAGAGGGGTGTGTGTTTGTGTGAGAGTTGGGGGTTTGTGTGTGTGAGGGAGGGTGTGTGTGTGTGTGAGGGAGAGTGTGTGTGTGTGTGTGTGAGGGAGGGAGGGTGTGTGTGAGGGAGGAGGGTGTGTGTGTGTGTGTGTGAGGGAGGGTGTGTGTGGGAGGGAGGGTGTGTGTGTGTGAGGGAGGGAGGGTGTGTGTGTGTGAGGGAGGGAGGGTGGGTGTGTGTGTGTGTGAGGGAGGGAGGGTGGGTGTGTGTGTGTGTGAGGGAAGGGTGTGTGTGGGAGGGTGTGTGTGTGTGTGAGGGAGGGAGGGTGTGTGTGTGAGGGTGTGTGTGTGTGTGAGGGAGGGAGGGTGTGTGTGTGAGGGAGGGAGGGAGGGTGTGTGTGTGAGGGAGGGAGGGTGTGTGTGTGTGAGGGAGGGAGTGTGTGAGGGAGGGAGGGTGTGTGTGAGGGAGGGTGTGTGTGTGTGTGAGGGAGGGTGTGTGTGTGTGTGAGGGAGGGTGTGTGTGTGAGGGGGGGTGGGTGTGTGTGTGAGGGGGGGTGGGTGTGTGTGTGTGTGTGTGAGGGAGGGAGGGTGTGTGCGTGTGTGAGGGAGGGAGTGTGTGTGTGTGAGGGAGGGAGGGTGTGTGTGTGTGTGAGGGAGGGTGTGTGTGTGTGAGGGAGGGAGGGTGTGTGTGTGTGTGAGGGAGGGAGTGTGTGAGGGAGGGAGGGTGTGTGTGTGTGTGTGTGTGTGAGGGGGTGAGGGTGTGTGTGTGAGGGGGGGGAGGGTGTGTGTGTGAGGGAGGGAGGGTGTGTGTGTGTGTGAGGGAGGGTGTGTGTTTGGGGGTGAGGGAGGGTGTGTGTGTGGGGGTGCGTGAGGGTGTGTGTGTGTGTGGGGGTGAGGGAGGGTGTGTGTGTGGGGGTGAGGGAGGGTGTGTGTGTGGGGGTGAGGGAGGGTGTGTGTGTGGGGGTGCGAGAGGGTGTGTGTGTGTGGGGGTGACGGAGGGTGTGTGTGTGGGTGATGGAGGGTGATTGTGTGGAAGTGAGGGAGTGTGTGTGAGTGAGAGGGGTGTGCGTGTGTGTGTGAGAGTTGGGGGTTTGTGTGTGTGAGGGAGGGTGTGTGTGTGTGTGTGAGGGAGGGGTGTGTGTGTGTGTAAGAGAGGGGGGTGTGTGTGTGTGAGAGGGGGGTGTGTGTGTGTGAGAGAGGGGTGTGTGTGTGTGAGAGAGGGGTGTGTGTGTGTGTGTGAGGGAGGGTGGGTGTGTGTGTGTGTGTGAGGGAGGGTGTGCGTGTGTGTGTGTGAGGGAGGGTGTGTGTGTGTGTGAGGGTGTGTGTGTGTGATGGAGGGTGTGTGTGTGTGAGGGAGGGTGTGTGTGTGTGTGAGGGAGGGTGTGTGTGTGTGAGGGGAGGGAGGGTGTGTGTGTGAGGGAGGGAGGGTGTGTGTGTGTGTGTGTGAGGGAGGGAGGATGTGTGTGTGTGTGTGAGGGAGGGTGTGTGCGTGTGAGGGGAGGGTGTGTGTGTAAGGGAGGGAGGGTGTGTGTGTGTGTGTGTGAGGGAGGGAGGGTGTGTGTGTGTGTGAGGGAGGGTGTGTGTGTGTGTGTGAGGGAGGGTGTGTGTGTGTGAGGGAGGGAGGGTGTGTATGTGTGTGTGTGAGGGAGGGAGGGTGTGTGTGTGTGTGAGGGAGGGTGTGTGTGTGAGGGAGGGAGGGTGTGTGTGTGTGTGAGGGAGGGAGGGTGTGTGTGTGTGAGGGAGGGAGGGTGTGTGTGTGAGGGAGGGAGGGTGTGTGTGAGGGAGGGAGGGTGTGTGTGTGTGTGAGGGAGGGTGTGTGTGTGTGTGAGGGAGGGAGTGTGTGAGGGAGGGAGGGTGTGTGTGTGTGTGAGGGAGGGTGTGTGTGTGAGGGAGGGAGGGTGTGTGTGTGAGGGAGGGAGGGTGTGTGTGAGGGAGGGAGGGTGTGTGTGTGTGTGAGGGAGGGTGTGTGTGTGTGTGAGGGAGGGAGTGTGTGAGGGAGGGAGGGTGTGTGTGTGTGTGTGAGGTAGGGAGGGTGTGTGTGTGTGTGAGGGAGGGAGGGTGTGTGTGTGTGAGGGAGGGTGTGTGTGTGTGAGGGAGGGTGTGTGTGTGTGAGGGAGGGTGGGTGAGTGTGTGTGAGGGAGGGTGGGTGTGTGTGTGTGAGGGAGGGAGTGTGTGAGGGAGGGAGGGTGTGTGTGTGTGTGAGGGAGGGAGTGTGTGAGGGAGGGAGGGTGTGTGTGTGTGTGTGAGGGAGGGAGGGTGTGTGTGTGTGTGAGGGAGGGAGGGTGTGTGTGTGTGAGGGAGGGTGTGTGTGTGTGAGGGAGGGAGGGTGGGGGTGTGTGTGTGAGGGAGGGTGGGGGTGTGTGTGTGTGTGAGGGTGTGTGTGCGTGTGAGGGAGGGTGTGTGTGTGCGTGTGAAAGAGTTTGTGTGTGTGAGGGAGGGTGCGTGGGTGTGTGTGTGTGGGGGTGAGGGAGGGTGTGTGTGTGGGGGTGAGGGAGGGTGTGTGTGTGGGGGTGAGGGAGGGTGTGTGTGTGGGGGTGAGGGAGGGTGTGTGTGTGGGGGTGAGGGAGGGTGTGTGTGTGGGGGTGACGGAGGGTGTGTGTGTGGGTGATGGAGGGTGATTGTGTGGAAGTGAGGGATTGTGTGTGAGTGAGAGAGGGGGTGTGTGTGTGTGTGAGGGAGGGTGTGTGTGTGTGTGAGGGAGGGGTGTGTGTGTGTGTAAGAGAGGGGTGTGTGTGTGTGTGAGAGAGGGGTGTGTGTGTGTGAGAGAGGGGTGTGTGTGTGTGTGTGTGAGGGAGGGTGGGTGTGCGTGTGTGTGTGTGAGGGAGGGTGTGTGTGTGTGTGTGAGGGAGGGGTGTGTGTGTGTGTGAGAGAGGGGTGTGTGTGTGTGTGTGTGTGTGATGGAGGGTGTGTGAGTGTGTGTGTGTGATGGAGGGTGTGTGTGTGTGAGGGAGGGTGTGTGTGTGTGAGGGAGGGTGTGTGAGTGTGTGTGTGAGGGAGGGTGTGTGAGTGTGTGTGTGAGGGAGGGAGGGTGTGTGTGAGGGAGGGAGTGTGTGTGTGTGTGTGTGTGAGGGAGGGAGGGTGTGTGTGTGTGTGTGAGGGAGGGTGTGTGCGTGTGAGGGAGGGTGTGTGTGTGTGTGTGAGGGAGGGAGGGTGTGTGTGTGTGTGTGTGAGGGAGGGTGTGTGCGTGTGAGGGAGGGTGTGAGTGCGTGTGAAAGAGTTTGTGTGTGTGAGGGAGGGTGTGTGGGTGTGGGGGTGAGGGAGGGTGTGTGTGTGGGGGTGAGGGAGGGTGTGCGTGTGTGAAGGAGGGTGTGTGTGTGTGAGGGAGGGTGTGTGTGTGTGTGAGGGAGGGTGTGTGTGTGTGTGAGGGAGGGTGTGTGTGTGTGTGAGGGAGGGTGTGTGTGTGTGTGAGGGAGGGTGTGTGTGTGTGTGAGGGAGGGTGTGTGTGTGTGAGGGAGGGTGTGTGTGTGTGTGAGGGTGGGTGTGTGTGTGAGGGAGGGTGTGTGTGTGTGAGCGAGGCTGTGGGTATGTGTGTGAGGGTAACGGAGGGTATGTGTGGGTGCGGGAGTGTGTGGGGTTGAGGGAGTGTGTGTGTGTGGGGGTGAGGGAGGGTGTGTGTTGGTGAGGGTGTGTTTGTGTGGGTAAGGGAGGGTGTGTGTGTGGGGGTGAGGGAGGGTGTGTGTGTGGGGGTGAGGGAGGGTGTGTGTGTGGGGGTGAGGGAGGGTGTGTGTGTGGGGGTGCGGGAGGGTGTGTGTGTGTGGGGGTGCGGGAGGGTGTGTGTGTGTGGGGGTGCGAGAGGGTGTGTGTGTGGGTGATGGAGGGTGATTGTGTGGGAGTGAGGAGTGTGTGTGTGTGAGAGAGGGGTGTGTGTGTGTGTGAGAGTTGGGGGTTTGTGTGTGTGAGGGAGAGTGTGTGTGTGAGGGAGAGTGTGTGTGTGAGGGAGAGTGTGTGTGTGATGGAGGGTGTGTGTGTGTGTGAGGGAGGGAGGGTGTGTGTGTGAGGGAGGGAGGGTGTGTGTGTGTGTGTGAGGGAGGGTGCGTGTGTGTGTGAGGGAGGGAGGATGTGTGTGAGGGAGGGTGTGTGTGTGAGGGAGGGAGGGTGTGTGTGTGTGAGGGAGGGTGTGTGTGTGAGGGAGGGAGGGTGTGTGTGTGAGGGAGGGAGGGTGTGTGTGTGTGTGTGTGGTGTGTGGGGGAGGGAGGGTGTGTGTGTGTGTGAGGGAGGGAGTGTGTGAGGGAGGGAGGGTGTGTGTGTGTGAGGGAGGGAGGGTGTG
Source organism: Chiloscyllium punctatum (assembly GCF_047496795.1). NCBI lineage: Eukaryota > Metazoa > Chordata > Chondrichthyes > Orectolobiformes > Hemiscylliidae > Chiloscyllium > Chiloscyllium punctatum. The sequence goes on along the minus strand of NW_027311121.1, from coordinate 7,977 downwards.
TGTGTGTGAGGGAGGGAGGGTGTGTGTGTGTGAGGGAAGGGTGTGTGTGTGTGTGAGGGAGGGAGGGTGTGTGTGTGTGTGTGTGAGGGAGGGAGGGTGGGTGTGTGTGGGAGGGACGGTGTGTGTGTGTGTGTGTGAGGGAGGGTGTGTGTGTGTGTGTGTGTGTGTGTGTGAGGGAGGGTGTGTGTGTGTGTGAGGGAGGGTGTGTGCGTGTGAGGGAGGGTGTGTGTGTGCGTGTGAAAGAGTTTGTGTGTGTGAGGGAGGGTGTGTGGGTGTGTGTGTGTGGGAGGGAGGGTGTGTGTGTGGGGGTGAGGGAGGGTGTGTGTGTGGGGGTGAGGGAGGGTGTGTGTGTGGGGGTGAGGGGAGGGTGTGTGTGTGTGGGGGTGAGGGAGGGTGTGTGTGTGGGGGTGAGGGAGGGTGTGTGTGTGGGGGTGAGGGAGGGTGTGTGTGTGTGGGGGTGCGAGAGGGTGTGTGTGTGTGGGGGTGACGGAGGGTGTGTGTGTGGGTGATGGAGGGTGATTGTGTGGAAGTGAGGGAGTGTGTGTGAGTGAGAGGGGTGTGCGTGTGTGTGTGAGAGTTGGGGGTTTGTGTGTGTGTGAGAGTTGGGGGTTTGTGAGTGTGAGGGAGGGTGTGTGTGTGTGAGGGAGGGTGTGTGTGTGTGATGGAGGGTGTGCGTGTGTGTGTGTGAGGGAGGGTGTGTGTGTGTGTGTGTGAGGGTGGGTGTGTGTGTGTGTGTGAGGGTGTGTGTGTGTGTGTGATGGAGGGTGTGTGTGTGTGAGGGAGAGTGTGTGAGGGAGGGTGTGTGTGTGTGTGAGGGAGGGTGTGTGTGTGTGTGAGGGAGGGAGGGTGTGTGTGTGAGGGAGGGAGGGTGTGTGTGTGGGGGTGACGGAGGGTGTGTGTGTGGGGGTGAGGGAGGGTGTGTGTGTGGGGGTGAGGGAGAGTGTGTGTGTGGGTGATGGAGGGTGATTGTGTGGAAGTGAGGGAGAGTGTGTGAGTCAGAGGGTGTGAGAGTTGGGGGTTTGTGTGTGTGAGAGGGGTGTGTGTGTGTGTGAGGGAGGGTGGGTGTGTGTGTGTGAGGGAGGGTGTGCGTGTGTGTGTGTGAGGGAGGGTGTGTGTGCGTGTGTGTGAGGGAGGGTGTGTGTGTGAGGGAGGGTGTGTGTGTGAGGGAGGGTGTGTGTGTGTGTGAGGGAGGGTGTGTGTGTGTGTGTGAGGGTGGGTGTGTGTGCGTGTGTGTGTGGGAGGGAGGGTGTGTGTGTGTGTGTGTGAGGGAGGGAGGGTGTGTGTGTGTGTGAGGGAGGGTGGGTGTGTGTGTGTGAGGGAGGGTGTGTGTGTGTGAGGGAGGGAGGGTGTGTGTGTGTGAGGGAGGGAGGGTGGGGGTGTGTGTGTGAGGGAGGGAGGGTGTGTGTGTGTGAGGGAGGGGGGTGTGTGTGTGTGAGGGAGGGAGGGTGTGTGTGTGTGAGGGAGGGGGTGTGTGTGAGGGAGGGAGGGTGTGTGTGTGAGGGAGGGAGGGTGTGTGTGTGAGGGAGGGAGGGTGTGTGTGTGTGTGTGAGGGAGGGTGTGTGTGTGAGGGACGGTGTGTGTGTGCGTGTGAGGGAGGGTGTGTGCGTGTGAGGGAGGGTGTGTGCGTGTGAGGGAGGGTGTGTGTGTGTGAGGGAGGGTGTGTGTGTGTGTGTGAGGGAGGGTGTGTGTGTGTGAGGGAGGGTGTGTGTGTGTGTGAGGGAGGGTGTGTGTGTGTGTGTGTGAGGGAGGGTGTGTGTGTGTGAGGGAGGGTGTGTGTGTGTGTGTGTGTGAGGGAGGGTGTGTGTGTGTGTATGTGTGATGGAAGGTGTGTGTGTGTGAGGGAGGGTGTGTGTGTGTGTGAGGGACGGTGTGTGTGTGTGAGGGAGGGTGTGTGCGTGTAAGGGAGGGTGTGTGTGTGTGAGGGAGGGTGTGCGTGTGAGGGAGGGTGTGTGTGTGTGAGGGAGGGTGTGTGTGTGTGTGTGAGGGTGTGTGTGTGTGAGGGTGGGTGTGTGTGTGTGTGTGAGGGAGGGTGTGTGTGTGTGTGAGGGAGGGTGTGTGTGTGTGTGAGGGAGGGTGGGTGTGTGTGTGAGGGAGGGAGGGTGTGTGTGTGAGGGCGGGAGGGTGTGTGTCTTTGGGAGGGAGTGTGTGTGTGTGTGAGGGAGGGTGTGTGTGTGTGTGAGGGATGGTGTGTGTGTGTGAGGGAGGGAGGGTGTGTGAGGGAGGGAGGGTGTGTGTGTGTGTGAGGGAGGGAGGGTGTGTGTGTGTGTGAGGGAGGGTCTGTGTGTGTGAGGGAGGGTGTGTGTGTGTGTGGGAGGGTGTGTGTGTGTGTGTGTGTGTGTGTGTGAGGGAGGGTGTGTGTGTGTGTGAGGGAGGGTGTGTGTGTGTGTGAGGGAGGGTGTGTGTGAGGGAGGATGGGTGTGTGTGTGAGGGAGGGTGGGTGTGTGTGTGAGGGAGGGTGGGTGTGTGTGTGAGGGAGGGTGGGTGTGTGTGTGAGGGAGGGTAGGTGTGTGTGTGTGAGGGAGGGTGGGTGTGTGTGAGGGAGGGAGGGTGTGTGTGTGTATGAGGGAGGGTGTGTGTGTGTGTGTGAGGGAGGGTGTGTGTGTGCGTGTGAAAGAGTTTGTGTGTGTGAGGGAGGGTGGGTGTTTGGGGGTGAGGGAGGGTGTGTGTGTGTGTGAGGGTTGTAGGTTGTGTGTGTGTGAGGGAGGGAGGGTGTGTGTGTGTGAGGGAGGGAGGGTGTGTGTGTGTGAGGGAGGGAGGGTGTGTGTGTGTGTGAGGGTTGTAGGTTGTGTGTGTGTGAGGGAGGGAGGGTGTGTGTGTGTGAGGGAGGGAAGGTGTGTGTGTGTGAGGGAGGGAGGGTGTGTGTGTGTGTGAGGGAGCGAGGGTGTGTGAGGGAGGGTGGTGTGTGTGTGAGGGAGGGAGGGTGTGTGTGTGTGTGAGGGAGGGAGGGTGTGTGTGTGTGTGGGAGGGTGTGTGTGTGCGTGTGAAAGAGTTTGTGTGTGTGAGGGAGGGAGGGTGTGTGTGTGGGAGGGTGGGTGTGTGTGTGTGTAAGGGAGGGAGGGTGTGTGTGTGTGAGGGAGGGTGTGTGGTGTGCGTGTGAAAGAGTTTGTGTGTGTGAGGGAGGGAGGGTGTGTGTGTGTGAGGGAGGGAGGGTGTGTGTGTGTGTGGGAGGGAGGGTGTGTGTGTGTGTGTGTGTAAGGGAGGGAGGGTGTGTGTGTGTGAGGGAGGGTGTGTGCGTGTGAGGGAGGGTGTGTGTGTGCGTGTGAAAGAGTTTGTGTGTGTGAGGGAGGGAGGGTGTGTGTGTGTGTGTGTGAGGGAGGGTGGGTGTGTGTGTGTGAGAGTTGGGGGTTTGTGTGTGTGAGGGAGGGTGTGTGTGTGTGAGGGGGGTGTGTGTGTGAGGGAGGGTGTGTGTGTGTGAGGGAGGGTGTGTGTGTGTGAGAGAGGGGTGTGTGTGTGTGTGAGAGAGGGGTGTGTGTGTGTGTGAGAGTTGGGGGTTTGTGTGTGTGAGGGAGGGTGTGTGTGTGTGAGGGAGGGTGTGTGTGTGTGATGGAGGGTGTGTGTTGTGTGTGAGGGTGGGTGTGTGTGTGTGTGAGGAGGGTGTGTGTGTGTGTGTGAGGGAGGGAGGGTGTGTGTGTGTGTGAGGGAGGGTGTGTGTGTGTGTGAGGGAGGGTCTGTGTGTGTGAGGGAGGGTGTGTGTGTGTGGAGGGTGTGTGTGTGTGTGGGAGGGTGTGTGTGTGTGTGTGGTGTGAGGGAGGGTGTGTGTGTGTGTGAGGAGGGTGTGTGTGTGTGTGAGGGAGGATGGGTGTGTGGTGTGAGGGAGGGTGGGGTGTGTGTGAGGGAGGGAGGGTGTGTGTGTGTGTGTATGAGGGAGGGTGTGTGTGTGTGTGTGAGGGAGGGTGTGTGTGTGTGTGGGAGGGTGTGTGTGTGCGTGTGAAAGAGTTTGTGTGTGTGAGGGAGGGTGGGTGTTTGGGGGGGAGGGAGGGGTGTGTGAGTGTGTGAGGGTTGTAGGTTGTGTGTGTGTGAGGAGTGGAGGGTGTGTGTGTGAGGGAGGGAGGGTGTGTGTGTGTGAGGGAGGGAGGGTGTGTGTGTGTGAGGGAGGAGGGTGTGTGAGGGAGGGTGGTGTGTGTGTGAGGGAGGGAGGGTGTGTGTGTGTGTGAGGGAGGGAGGGTGTGTGTGTGTGGGAGGGTGTGTGTGTGCGTGTGAAAGAGTTTGTGTGTGTGAGGGAGGGAGGGTGTGTGTGTGTGCGTGTGTGTGGGAGGGTGGGTGTGTGTGTGTGTAAGGGAGGGAGGGTGGTGTGTGTGTGAGGGAGGGTGTGTGTGTGCGTGTGAAAGAGTTTGTGTGTGTGAGGGAGGGAGGGTGTGTGTGTGTGAGGGAGGGAGGGTGTGTGTGTGTGTGGGAGGGAGGGTGTGTGTGTGTGTGTGTGTGTAAGGGAGGGAGGGTGTGTGTGTGTGAGGGAGGGTGTGTGCGTGTGAGGGAGGGTGTGTGTGTGCGTGTGAAAGAGTTTGTGTGTGTGAGGGAGGGAGGGTGTGTGTGTGTGTGTGTGAGGGAGGGTGGGTGTGTGTGTGTGAGAGTTGGGGGTTTGTGTGTGTGAGGGAGGGTGTGTGTGTGTGAGGGAGGGTGTGTGTGTGAGGGAGGTGTGTGTGTGTGAGGGGGAGGGTGTGTGTGTGTGAGGGAGGGTGTGTGTGTGAGGGAGGGTGTGTGTGTGAGGGAGGGTGTGTGTGTGTGAGGGAGGGTGTGTGCGTGTGAGGGAGGGTGTGTGTGTGTGAGAGAGAGGGTGTGTGTGTGTGTGTGAGAGAGGGGTGTGTGTGTGTGTGAGAGTGGGGGTTTGTGTGTGTGAGGGAGGGTGTGTGTGTGTGTGTGAGGGAGGGTGTGTGTGTGTGAGGGAGGGTGTGTGTGTGTGAGGGAGGGTGTGTGTGTGAGGGAGGGAGGGTGTGTGTGTGAGGGAGGGAGGGTGTGTGTGTGAGGGAGGGAGGGGTGGGTGTGTGTGTGAGGAGGGTGGATGTGTGTGTGTGTGAGGGAGGGTGTGTGTGTGTGAGGGAGGGTGTGTGTGAGGGAGGGAGGGTGTGTGTGAGGGAGGGTGTGTGTGAGGGAGGGTGTGTGTGTGTGAGGAGGGTGTGTGTGTGTGAGGGAGGGTGTGTGTGTGTGTGAGGGAGGGTGTGTGTGTGTGTGGGAGGGAGGGTGTGTGTGTGTGTGGGAGGGTGTGTGTGTGAGGGAGGGAGGGTGTGTGTGTGAGGGAGGAGGGTGTGTGTGTGAGGGAGGGTGGGTGTGTGTGTGTGTGTGAGGGAGGGTGTGTGCGCGTGAGGGAGGGTGTGTGTGTGTGTGTGGGACGGTGTGGTGTGTGCGTGTGAGGGAGGGTGTGTGCGTGTGGGGAGGGTGGTGTGCGTGTGAGGGGAGGGGGTGTGTGTGTGTGAGGGAGGGTGTGTGTGTGTGTGTGAGGGAGGGTGTGTGTGGTGTGTGTGTGGGAGGGTGTGTGGGTGTGTGTGAGGGAGGGTTGTGTGTGTGTGAGGTAGGGTGTGTGTGTGTGTGAGGGAGGGTGTGTGTGTGTGTGAGGGAGGGTGTGTGTGTGTGTGTGTGAGGGGAGGTGTGTGTGTGTGTGTGTGAGGGACGGTGTGTGTGCGTTGTGAGGGAGGGTGTGTGCGTGTGAGGGAGGGTGTGTGTGTGTGTGTGAGGGAGGGGTGTGTGTGTGTGTGAGGGAGGGTGTGTGTGTGTGTGAGGGAGGGTGTGTGTGTGTGAGGGAGGGTGTGTGTGTGTGTGTGTGAGGGAGGGTGTGTGTGTGTGTGTGTGAGGGACGGTGTGTGTGCGTGTGAGGGAGGGTGTGTGCGTGTGAGGGAGGGTGTGTGTGTGTGTGTGAGGAGGGGTGTGTGTGTGTGTGAGGGAGGGTGTGTGTGTGTGTGTGTGAGGGAGGGTGTGTGTGTGTGTGTGAGGGAGGGTGTGTGTGTGTGTGAGGGAGGGTGGGTGTGTGTGTGTGTGAGGGACGGTGTGTGTGCGTGTGAGGGAGGGTGTGTGCGTGTGAGGGAGGGTGTGTGCGTGTGAGGGAGGGTGTGTGTGTGTGAGGGAGGGTGTGTGTGAGGGAGGGTGTGTGTGTGTGAGGGAGGGTGTGTGTGTGTGAGGGAGGGTGTGTGTGTGTGTGAGGGAGGGTGTGTGTGTGTGAGGGAGGGTGTGAGTGTGTGTGAGGGAGGGAGGGGTGTGTGTGTGTGTGAGGGAGGGTGTGTGTGTGAGGGAGGGTGTGTGCGTGAGGGAGGGAGGGGTGTGTGTGAGGAGGGAGGGTGTGTGTGTGAGGGAGGGAGGGTGTGTGTGTGAGGGAGGGAGGGTGTGTGTGTGAGGGAGGGTGGGTGTGTGTGTGTGTGTGAGGGAGGGTGTGTGTGTGTGAGGGAGGGTGTGTGTGTGTGTGAGGGAGGGTGTGTGTGTGCGTGTGAGGGAGGGTGTGTGCGTGTGAGGGAGGGTGTGTGTCGTTGAGGGAGGGTGTGTGTGTGAGGAGGGTGTGTGTGTGAGGGAGGGTGTGTGTGTGTGTGAGGGAGGGTGTGTGTGTGTGAGAGAGGGTGTGTGTGTGTGAGGGAGGGTGTGTGTGTGTGAGGGAGGGTGTGTGTGTGTGAGGGAGGGTGTGTGTGTGAGGGAGGGTGTGTGTGCGTGTGAGGGAGAGGTGTGTGCGTGTGAGGGAGGGTGTGTGTGCGTGTAAGGGAGGGTGTGTGTGTGAGGGAGGGTGTGTGTGTGTGTGAGGGAGGGAGGGTGTGTGTGTGTGTGAGGGAGGGAGGGTGTGTGTGTGAGGGAGGTGTGTGTGTGTGGAGGGAGTGGTGTGTGTGAGGGAGGGAGGGTGTGTGTGTGTGTGTGAGGGAGGGTGTGTGTGTGTGTGTGTGAGGGATGGTGTGTGTGTGTGTGAGGGAGGGAGGGTGTGTGTGTGTGAGGGAGGGAGGGTGTGTGTGTGTGTGAGGGAGGGTGTGTGTGTGTGTGTGAGGGGAGGGGTGTGTGTGTGTGTGGGAGGGTGTGTGTGTGTGTGTGTGAGGGAGGGTGTGTGTGTGTGTGAGGGAGGGGTGTGTGTGTGTGGTGAGGGAGGGTGTGTGTGTGTGTGAGGGAGGGTGTGTGTGTGTGTGAGGGAGGATGGGTGTGTGTGTGAGGGAGGGTGGGTGTGTGTGTGAGGGAGGATGGTGTGTGTGTGAGGAGGGAGGGTGTGTGTGTGTGGGAGGGTGTGGTGTGTGCGTGTGAGGGAGGGTGTGTGCGTGTGAGGGAGGGTGTGTGTGTGTGAGGGAGGGTGTGTGTCGTGTGAGGAGGGTGTGTGTGTGTGTGAGGGAGGGTGTGTGTGTGTGTGAGGGAGGGTGTGTGTGTGTGTGAGGGAGGGTGTGTGTGTGTGTGGTGAGGGAGGGTGTGTGTGTGTGTGTGAGGGAGGGTGTGTGTGTGTGTGTGTGAGGGAGGGTGTGTGTGTGTGTGAGGGACGGTGTGTGTGCATGTGAGGGAGGGTGTGTGCGTGTGTGAGGGAGGGTGTGTGTGTGTGTGTGAGGGAGGTTGTGTGTGTGTGTGAGGGAGGGTGTGTGTGTGTGTGTGTGAGGGAGGGTGTGTGTGGTTGTGTGTGAGGGAGGGTGTGTGTGTGTGTGTGAGGGAGGGTGTGTGTGTGTGTGGTGAGGAGGTGTGTGTGTGTGTGTGAGGGGGGTGTGTGTGTGAGGGAGGGAGGGTGTGTGTGAGGGAGGGTGTGTGTGTGTGAGGGAGGGGTGTGTGTGTGTGAGGGGAGGGGTGTGTGTGTGTGTGAGGGAGGGTTGTGTGTGTGTGAGGGAGGGGAGGGTGTGTGTGAGGGAGGGAGGGTGTGTGTGTGAGGGAGGGAGGGTGTGTGTGAAGGGAGGGTGGGTGTGTGTGTGTGGTGTGAGGGAGGGAGTGTGTGGTGTGTGAGGGTGGGTGTGTGTGTGTGTGAGGGAGGGTGTGTGTGTGTGTGAGGGAGGGTGTGTGTGTGTGTGAGGGACGGTGTGTGTGTGTGTGCGTGTGTGAGGGAGGGTG
>NW_027311120.1:30000-35337 GCF_047496795.1 Chiloscyllium punctatum | reverse complement strand
CCACCAGGAGTGGAGCCTGCGGCTTAATTTGACTCAACACGGGAAACCTCACCCGGCCCGGACACGGAAAGGATTGACAGATTGATAGCTCTTTCTCGATTCTGTGGGTGGTGGTGCATGGCCGTTCTTAGTTGGTGGAGCGATTTGTCTGGTTAATTCCGATAACGAACGAGACTCCCACATGCTAAATAGTTACGCGACCCCGAGCGGTCCGCGTCCAACTTCTTAGAGGGACAAGTGGCGTACAGCCACACGAGATTGAGCAATAACAGGTCTGTGATGCCCTTAGATGTCCGGGGCTGCACGCGCGCTACACTGAATGGATCAGCGTGTGTCTACCCTACGCCGCCAGGTGTGGGTAACCCGTTGAACCCCATTCGTGATGGGGATTGGGAATTGCAATTATTTCCCATGAACGAGGAATTCCCAGTAAGTGTGGGGTCATAAGCTCGCGTTGATTAAGTCCCTGCCCTTTGTACACACCGCCCGTCGCTACTACCGATTGGATGGTTTAGTGAGGTCCTCGGATCGGCCCCGCCGGTGTCGGACAAGGCCCTGGTGGAGCGCCGAGAAGACGATCAAACTTGACTATCTAGAGGAAGTAAAAGTCGTAACAAGGTTTCCGTAGGTGAACCTGCGGAAGGATCATTATCGGCTGGGGGTACGCCCGTTTCCGATTCACCTTGTCTCGCGGGGGTGGTTTCGGGGCCAGCAGGAGAGCTCGTCAGGGTAGCAGGCCCTGCAGCCGTGGTCACCGCCAAACCCCCCCAACTGTTGGGCGCCTACCTGCGCGGGGCAGGAGGACACTTTCCGATTTCAAATCTCCGTTTGCCGAGTCCACCCCGAACGCACGCGGGCGGGCGGGTTCGCATCACCCTTCGTCACAAGGGGCGAAGCCCGTTCCACCGTCTCGTCAGTAGTGCCGACCGGTCTGTGATCGACGAGGGGAGCCACACCAGGTCCGGCCCTGCTGCTTGGCGGCACCGCGTCGTCGGGAGCTCGCGACAGACGGAGGGTTTCGGTGTACTCTCCAGCCACGGGAAACGAAGCCGGTGATGCAGGCGCCGGTCTTTCGCTCCCAAATCGGCTGGGTTTACATCGTTGCTATCTAGTCACGCTCCCTTCAAACCCCACGGGGTACCTATTCCCCTCACCCGTCTGTGCGTAGACAGCCTCTTTGCACTTGCGGGATGGGGGTGGTGGTTTAAAGACTCTCGAGTTGCCGCCCGTCGGTCCTCGAGCTCCGTGCAGTAGTGATCCCCAGCGAACTGCCAGCAGGGCGAACGAGCGATCCCGCTCTCGGTCGGGGCGCCTGGCGTCGATCGGTGGTCGGTGGCTTGCGGACAAGCTGCGCTGTGAGTGTGGGAACGAGTATGACGAGCCGTTGCCGCGACTCCCAGTCCACCTCGGCGGTGGCTGGGCCGGGCGGGCGTCTGCTCGGGCGAGTGCCGCCCCCGCCTCCTCGCAGGAAGCCCGCTCGCCGTCACGCCGCCACGTGCACGCGTCAGTGACGCTGCCGAACCGATGGCCGGTGCCCGTTCCCGCCTCTGCTTTTCCTAGGGCAAAGCTGCTGCACGCCTCGTGATACTCCGCGGGCGACATGGTGGCGGTGATCCTGCCTCCGTCGCTGCGGTGCGTTGGGGCACGCATCGCCTCTTGGGCGCCCTGTTTTTTTTCAACCAATAGATGTATGTCTCTGCGGGCCGCACCAGGCTGGTGCTCCCCACAGCTTCACGCCACCCTGCTCCGCCCGCACGCCGGCGTGCAGGTGGCTGCTGCTAAAGGTGGGGAGTGTATGTGCGGTCCGGGTGGCTTTCCTCTGGCGAGGGAGAGACCTTAAGCAAACTCAGAGACAAATCTTGACGGTCGATCACTCGTAAAAATAAAACGTGACAAACTTTGTGTTGGTTCAAGTACGAAAGGATCTCTGTCGGCTTGGGGGTACGCCCGTTTCCGTTTCAACTTGTCTCGCGAGGGTGGTTTCGGGGCCAGCAGGAGAGCTCGTCGGGGTAGCAGGCCCTGCAGCCGTGGTCACCGCCAAACCCCCACAACTCGAGCAAGTGAAAAAAAAAGTAACAGGAGCGAAAGCATCTCTGTCGGCTTGGGGGTACGCCCGTTTCCGTTTCAACTTGTCTCGCGAGGGTGGTTTCGGGGCCAGCAGGAGAGCTCGTCGGGGTAGCAGGCCCTGCAGCCGTGGTCACCGCAAACCCCCACAACTCGAGCAAGTGAAAAAAAAAAGTAACAAATAAGAAAGGATCGTCGGCTTGGGGGTACGCCCGTTTCCGTTTCAACTTGTCTCGCGAGGGTGGTTTCGGGGCCAGCAGGAGAGCTCGTCGGGGTAGCAGGCCCTGCAGCCGTGGGTCACCGCCAAACCCCCACAACTCGAGCAAGTGAAAAAAAAAGTAACAAATAAGAAAGGATCGTCGGCTTGGGGGTACGCCCGTTTCCGTTTCAACTTGTCTCGCGAGGGTGGTTTCGGGGCCAGCAGGAGAGCTCGTCGGGGTAGCAGGCCCTGCAGCCGTGGTCACCGCCAAACCCCCACAACTCGAGCAAGTGAAAAAAAAAAGTAACAAATAAGAAAGGATCTCTGTCGGCTTGGGGGTACGCCCGTTTCCGTTTCAACTTGTCTCGCGAGGGTGGTTTCGGGGCCAGCAGGAGAGCTCGTCGGGGTAGCAGGCCCTGCAGCCGTGGTCACCGCCAAATCCCCACAACTCGAGCAAGTGAAAAAAAAGTAACAAATAAGAAAGGATCGTCGGCTTGGGGGTACGCCCGTTTCCGTTTCAACTTGTCTCGCGAGGGTGGTTTCGGGGCCAGCAGGAGAGCTCGTCGGGGTAGCAGGCCCTGCAGCCGTGGTCACCGCCAAACCCCCCACAACTGTTGGGCGCCTACCTGCGCGGGGCAGGAGGGACACTTTCCGATTTCAAATCTCCGTTTGCCGAGTCCACCCCGAACGCACGCGGGCGGGCGGGTTCGCATCACCCTTCGTCACAAGGGGCGAAGCCCGTTCCACCGTCTCGTCAGTAGTGCCGACCGGTCTGTGATCGACGAGGGGAGCCACACCAGGTCCGGCCCTGCTGCTTGGCGGCACCGCGTCGTCGGGAGCTCGCGACAGACGGAGGGTTTCGGTGTACTCTCCAGCCACGGGAAACGAAGCCGGTGATGCAGGCGCCGGTCTTTCGCTCCCAAATCGGCTGGGTTTACATCGTTGCTATCTAGTCACGCTCCCTTCAAACCCGACGGGGTACCTATTCCCCTCACCCGTCTGTGCGTATACAGCCTCTTTGCACTTGGCGGGATGGGGGGTGGTGGTTTAAAGACTCTCGAGTTGCCGCCCGTCGGTCTCCGAGCTCCGTGCAGTAGTGATCCCCAGCGAACTGCCAGCAGGGCGAACGAGCGATCCCGCTCTCGGTCGGGGCGCCTGGCGTCGATCGGTGGTCGGTGGCTTGCGGGCAAGCTGCGCTGTGAGTGTGGGAACGAGTATGACGAGCCGTTGCCGCGACTCCCAGTCCACCTCGGCGGTGGCTGGGCCGGGCGGGCGTCTGCTCGGGCGAGTGCCGCCCCCGCCTCCTCGCAGGAAGTCCGCTCGCCGACACGCCGCCACGTGCACGCGTCAGTGACGCTGCCGAACCGATGGCCGGTGCCCGTTCCCGCCTCTGCTTTTCCTAGGGGCAAAGCTGCTGCACGCCTCGTGATACTAGGCGGGCGACATGGTGGCGGTGATCCTGCCTCCGTCGCTGCGGTGCGTTGGGGCACGCATCGCCTCTTGGGCGCCCTGTCCTCCTCCCCCCAATAGACGTATGTTTCTGCGGGCCGCACCAGGATGGTGCTCCCCATCGCTTCACGCCACCCTGCTCCGCCCGCACGCCGGCGTGCAGGTGGCTGTAGCTCAAGGTGGGGAGCGTATGTTGCGGTCCGGGTCGCTTTCCTCTGGCGAGGGAGAGACCTAAAACAAACTCAGACAACTCTTGACGGTGGATCACTCGGCTCGTGCGTCGATGACGAACGCAGCTAGCTGCGAGAATTAATGTGAATTGCAGGACACATTGATCATCGACACTTTGAACGCACTTTGCGGCCCCGGGTTCTTCCCGGGGCCACGCCTGTCTGAGGGTCGTTTGGCAATCAATCGCACTCGCCTTGGCTGGCGAGAGCGCGGCTGGGGTGTCGCAGAGGACCCGTCCTCTTTGTCCCCCTAAGTTCAGACTCCGGAGCCCTCCGGCGTCGGAGCGCTTGGCCTTTCCCCCCCACCCTGCACATTCCGTTCGTCAGGCTCGACGCCATCCCCCCGCCGGGGAGCGCGGCCTGGCGTCCGTCTGTGTCGTGGCAGTGGGGCCCAGCACGGCTGTCACCGGTCCCAGAATGGCTGTCGGTGGTTCACACTGTGTGTGTGTGCCAACCCTCCTGGTCTCTGGGACACGGAGCTGCCACGAAGTGTTGAGCCTCCAGTGGGGGGTCTGCCTAAGCTCTGCACGTCCGCATTGGGTCCGTCTCTCGGTTGGCTGGCAGTGGAAAGAGTGAAGGGAGCCGCGGAGGTCCGGTGCTGGTGCGCCGCCGGCCTGACCGTGGAGCTCGCCGGTTTGACACGCTGACCCGACTCGATGGTTGATCGATTGAGAGTGCTGGGAGCTGCAGGCCGCCCGCTGCTGCAGCCGCCCGTCTCGTGGTTCGTCCTCGGCCTTAAGTGGCCGGCGGGGCGTCTGATCCTGTCTCCCCTGCTGGCGCCGAGTGCCTGGCCGAGGGAGGAGGTTTTCGATCGAACGCTGGACTTGACGGTCGCACGCGCGTGGATCGCTGGCTCTTGGCTCTCCCGTTCCGTTCCGCACGTTTTTCCGCTCCGTCCTGCCACCGGTCTCGGGAGGGTACGGAGGGGTTGGCGGGCGTGGTGTGTGCTCCGTCACCGTGCAGGCACACCTACCACGCCGTCGGCCGACCCCCGCACGGTCCTCCTGGCCATCGGGAGGACGGCGGAACGTCGGGCTGTCGGGGGCCAAGTCGCCAGAAGGCCACCGCTGTGTCTTCCGCACCCTGTCACCGTCGGCGTGCCTTCCTCAACTCGTCCGGCTCGGGGCCGCTGGGTTCAGGAGCGGCGTCGCCCGCCGGCCCCACTGAAGGCCGTGCCGTTCCGCGGCTGGCGATCGATGTGCGTGGCGTGCCTGCGCGACCGTTCGCCACTTGAGCCTCGGCACTCCTCTCTCCCTCTCTCTGACCGTCGGGCAGTCTCTGTCTGCTGGTGCCTCGCACGTCCCGGGCGGCGGGTCGTCACCCCCGCGACCGGGCCTCCGGCAAGGCAGGAATCAGGCTGACCCTTCCGCTCGAGTAAGCAGCCGGCACTTCCGA
>NW_027311120.1:12500-25000 GCF_047496795.1 Chiloscyllium punctatum | reverse complement strand
TTTCGGGTCGGTACAAATCAGTAACCACTGACACTTAGAATATTTTCGGGTTGGTATAAATCAGTAACCACCGACACTTAGAATATTTTCGAGTTGGTATAAATCAGTAACCACTGACACTTAGAATTTTTTCGAGTTGGTATAAATCAGTAACCACTGACACTTAGAATATTTTCGGGTTGGTATAAATCAGTAACCACCGACACTTAGAATATTTTCGGGTTGGTATAAATCAGTAACCACTGACACTTAGAATTTTTTCGGGTCGGTACAAATCAGTAACCACTGACACTTAGAATATTTTCGGGTTGGTATAAATCAGTAACCACCGACACTTAGAATATTTTCGAGTTGGTATAAATCAGTAACCACTGACACTTAGAATTTTTTCGAGTTGGTATAAATCAGTAACCACTGACACTTAGAATATTTTCGGGTTGGTATAAATCAGTAACCACCGACACTTAGAATATTTTCGAGTTGGTATAAATCAGTAACCACTGACACTTAGAATATTTTCGACTTGGTATAAATCAGTAACCACTGACACTTAGAATATTTTCGGGTTGGTATAAATCAGTAACCACCGACACTTAGAATATTTTCGAGTTGGTATAAATCAGTAACCACCGACACTTAGAATTTTTTCGAGTTGGTATAAATCAGTAACCACTGACACTTAGAATATTTTCGGGTTGGTATAAATCAGTAACCACCGACACTTAGAATATTTTCGAGTTGGTATAAATCAGTAACCACTGACACTTAGAATTTTTTCGAGTTGGTATAAATCAGTAACCACTGACACTTAGAATATTTTCGACTTGGTATAAATCAGTAACCACTGACACTTAGAATATTTTCGGGTAGGTATAAATCAGTAACCACCGACACTTAGAATATTTTCGAGTTGGTATAAATCAGTAACCACCGACACTTAGAATTTTTTCGAGTTGGTATAAATCAGTAACCACTGACACTTAGAATTTTTTCGGGTTGGTATAAATCAGTAACCACCGACACTTAGAATATTTTCGAGTTGGTATAAATCAGTAACCACTGACACTTAGAATTTTTTCGGGTCGGTATAAATCAGTAACCACTGACACTTAGAATTTTTTCGAGTTGGTATAAATCAGTAACCACTGACACTTAGAATATTTTCGGGTTGGTATAAATCAGTAACCACTGACACTTAGAATTTTTTCGACTTGGTATAAATCAGTAACCACTGACACTTAGAATTTTTTCGGGTTGGTATAAATCAGTAACCACTGACACTTAGAATATTTTCGGGTTGGTATAAATCAGTAACCACTGACACTTAGAATTTTTTCGGGTTGGTATAAATCAGTAACCACCGACACTTAGAATTTTTTCGGCTCAGTAGAAATCAGTAACCAAGCGCATTTTTGAATTGGTTACTGATTTCTCCGTTCGAGTTGCGGCTGCGGTTGGCTTCAAATAGTGGTGGGGGCTTAATTATCGCCGAGGGGAGCATGTCCCGGTGGTGTGGCCGAGGATGGAGTGCCTTTTGAAGGGGGTGTTTCTGAATTTGGACCCTTTTTGAGTTGCATGGCCGGATGGGTGTGGTTTTGAAGGGTGTGTCTGTCTGGAGTGGCACCGGCGTTGGTGTGAGGCTGAGGGTGGGCGTTCGGTTCCTGGTTAGGGATAGGGAAAGGGTGAGACTTAGCTTTAGTGCTCGTGCCCCCGATTTTGGTAATGTTTGACGTCAATTTTCCAAGGAGGCGAATGCAAGGCTTCAGAGGGACTTTGAGTGTTCGGGGGCGGGGTAGCTCAGCCGGATTTGCCCCGGCGGTTCTGCGGACGGTGTTGACTTCGAGGGCGGACCGGCCCCCGTGTTCAGTCCGAATATCGTGCATTGTTAACGGCGGGAAGTGTTCCAAAAGGGAATGGGATTGAATGTGACTGCTGAAGCCGACTTTGAGACCTGTAACGCGGGTAGCTCAGCCGGATTTGACCCGGCGGTTCTGGCGACGGTCTCGCCTTCGAGGGGGGAGCGCCCCGCGTGTTCAGGCCGAATTTTGTGCATTTCCATCGGCGGGAAGAGGTCCAAACGGGAATGGGATTGAATGTGACTGCTGAAGCCGACATTGAGACCTCTAACGCGGGTAGCTCGGCAGGATTTGACCCGGCGGTTCTGCCGAAGGTCTCACCTTCGAGGGGGGAGCGTCCCGCGTGTTCAGGCCGAATATCGTGCATTGTTAACGGCGGGAAGTGTTCCAAACGTGAATGGGATTGAATGTGACTGCTGAAGCCGACATTGAGACCTCTAACGCGGGTAGCTCGGCCGGATTTGACCCGGCGGTTCTGGCGACGGTCTCGCCTTCGAGGGGGGAGCGTCCCGCGTGTTCAGGCCGAATTTTGTGCATTTCCATCGGCGGGAAGAGGTCCAAACGGGAATGGGATTGAATGTGACTGCTGAAGCCGACATTGAGACCTCTAACGCGGGTAGCTCGGCAGGATTTGACCCGGCGGTTCTGCCGAAGGTCTCACCTTCGAGGGGGGAGCGTCCCGCGTGTTCAGGCCGAATATCGTGCATTGTTAACGGCGGGAAGTGTTCCAAAAGGGAATGGGATTGAATGTGACTGCTGAAGCCGACATTGAGACCTCTAACGCGGGTAGCTCGGCCGGATTTGACCCGGCGGTTCTGGCGACGGTCTCGCCTTCGAGGGGGGAGCGTCCCGCGTGTTCAGGCCGAATTTTGTGCATTTCCATCGGCGGGAAGAGGTCCAAACGGGAATGGGATTGAATGTGACTGCTGAAGCCGACATTGAGACCTCTAACGCGGGTAGCTCGGCCGGATTTGACCCGGCGGTTCTGCCGAAGGTCTCACCTTCGAGGGGGGAGCGTCCCGCGTGTTCAGGCCGAGTTTTGTGCATTTCCATCGGCGGGAAGAGGTCCAAACGGGAATGGGATTGAATGTGACTGCTGAAGCCGACATTGAGACCTCTAACGCGGGTAGCTCGGCCGGATTTGACCCGGCGGTTCTGCCGAAGGTCTCAGCTTCGAGGGGGGAGCGCCCACCGTGTACAGGCCGATTTTCATGCATTTCCAACCGTGGGAAGGGGTCCGAAAGGGGATGGGGGTGAACGTGACTGCTCAACCCGACTTTGAGACCTCTAACGCGGGTAGCTCAGCCGGATTTGACCCGGCGGTTCTGGCGACGGTCTCGCCTTCGAGGGGGGAGCGTCCCGCGTGTTCAGGCCGAATTTTGTGCATTTCCATCGGCGGGAAGAGGTCCAAACGGGAATGGGATTGAATGTGACTGCTGAAGCCGACATTGAGACCTCTAACGCGGGTAGCTCGGCCGGATTTGACCCGGCGGTTCTGCCGAAGGTCTCACCTTCGAGGGGGGAGCGTCCCGCGTGTTCAGGCCGAATTTTGTGCATTTCCATCGGCGGGAAGAGGTCCAAACGGGAATGGGATTGAATGTGACTGCTGAAGCCGACATTGAGACCTCTAACGCGGGTAGCTCGGCCGGATTTGACCCGGCGGTTCTGCCGAAGGTCTCACCTTCGAGGGGGGAGCGCCCACCGTGTACAGGCCGATTTTCATGCATTTCCAACCGTGGGAAGGGGTCCGAAAGGGGATGGGGGTGAACGTGACTGCTCAACCCGACTTTGAGACCTGTAACGCGGGTAGCTCAGCCGGATTTGACCCGGCGGTTCTGGCGACGGTCTCGCCTTCGAGGGGGGAGCGCCCCGCGTGTTCAGGCCGAATTTTGTGCATTTCCATCGGCGGGAAGAGGTCCAAACGGGAATGGGATTGAATGTGACTGCTGAAGCCGACATTGAGACCTCTAACGCGGGTAGCTCGGCAGGATTTGACCCGGCGGTTCTGCCGAAGGTCTCACCTTCGAGGGGGGAGCGCCCACCGTGTACAGGCCGATTTTCATGCATTTCCAACCGTGGGAAGGGGGCCGAAAGGGGATGGGGGTGAATGTGACTGCTCAACCCGACTTTGAGGCATCTAACCCGGGTAGCTCAGCCGGGTTTGACCCGGCGGTTCTGCCGACTGCCTCGCCTTCGAGGGGGGAGCGTCCCCCGTGTACAGGCCGATTTTCATGCATTTCGAACCGTGGGAAGTGGCCCAAAAGGGGATGGGGGTGAATGTGACTGCTCAACCCGACTTTGGCGCTTCCGAGCCGGGTAGCCCGGCCGGGTTTGACCCGGCGGTTCTGCCGTCGGTCTCGCCTTCGAGGGCGGAGCCTCCCCCGTGTACAGGCCGATTTTCATGCATTTGCAACGGTGGGAAGTTGCCCAAAAGTCGATGGGAGTGAATGTGACTGCTCAACCCGACTTTGAGACTTTTAAGCCGGGTAGCTCAGCCGGGTTTGACCCGGCGGTTCTGCCGACGGTCTCGCCTTCGAGGGGGGAGCCTCCCCCGTGTACAGGCCGATTTTCGTGCATTTCCAACGGTGGGAAGAGGTTCAAAAGGGGATGGGAGTGAATGTGACTGCTCAACCCGACTCTGAGGCTTCTAACCCGGGTAGCTCGGCCGGGTTTGATCCGGCGGTTCTGCCGACGGTCTCGTCTTCGAGGCCGGTGCCTCCCCCGTGTACAGGCCGATTTTCGTGCATTTCCAACGGTGGGAAGTGGTCCAAAAGGGAATGGGGGTGGACGTGTCTGCTCATACCGACTTTGAGACTTGTAAGCCGGGTAGCTCAGCCGGGTTTGACCCGGCGGTTCTGCCGACGGTCTCGCCTTCGAGGGGGGAGCCTCCCCCGTGTACAGGCCGATTTCCGTGCATTTCCAACGGTGGGAAGAGGTTCAAAAGGGGATGGGAGTGAATGTGACTGCTCAACCCGACTCTGAGGCTTCTAACCCGGGTAGCTCGGCCGGGTTTGATCCGGCGGTTCTGCCGACGGTCTCGTCTTCGAGGCCGGTGCCTCCCCCGTGTACAGGCCGATTTTCGTGCATTTCCAACGGTGGGAAGAGGTTCAAAAGGGGATGGGGGTGAATGCGACTGCTCAACCCGACTCTGAGGCTTCTAACCCGGGTAGCCCGGCCGGGTTTGACCCGGCGGTTCTGCCGTCGGTCTCGCCTTCGAGGGCGGAGCCTCCCCCGTGTACAGGCCGATTTTCATGCATTTGCAACGGTGGGAAGTTGCCCAAAAGTCGATGGGAGTGAATGTGACTGCTCAACCCGACTTTGAGACTTTTAAGCCGGGTAGCTCAGCCGGGTTTGACCCGGCGGTTCTGCCGACGGTCTCGCCTTCGAGGGGGGAGCCTCCCCCGTGTACAGGCCGATTTTCGTGCATTTCCAACGGTGGGAAGAGGTTCAAAAGGGGATGGGAGTGAATGTGACTGCTCAACCCGACTCTGAGGCTTCTAACCCGGGTAGCTCGGCCGGGTTTGATCCGGCGGTTCTGCCGACGGTCTCGTCTTCGAGGCCGGTGCCTCCCCCGTGTACAGGCCGATTTTCGTGCATTTCCAACGGTGGGAAGTGGTCCAAAAGGGAATGGGGGTGGACGTGTCTGCTCATACCGACTTTGAGACTTGTAAGCCGGGTAGCTCAGCCGGGTTTGTTCCGGCGGTTCTGCCGACGGTCTCGTCATCGAGGGGGGAGCCTCCCCCGTGTCCAGGCCGATTTTCATGCATTTCCAACCGTGGGAAGTGGTCCAAAAGGGAATGGGGGTGAATGTGACTGCTCATACCGACTTTGAGACTTTTAAGCCGGGTAGCTCAGCCGGGTTTGACCCGGCGGTTCTGCCGACGGTCTCGCCTTCGAGGGGGGAGCGTCCCCCGTGTTCAGGCCGAATTTTGTGCATTTCGAACCGTGGGAAGTTGCCCAAAAGTCGATGGGAGTGAATGTGACTGCTCAACCCGACTTTGAGACTTGTAAGCCGGGTAGCTCAGCCGGGTTTGACCCGGCGGTTCTGCCGACGGTCTCGTCTTCGAGGCGGGTGCCTCCCCCGTGTACAGGCCGATTTTCATGCATTTCGTACCGTGGGAAGCGGTCCAAAAGGGGATGGGAGTGAACGTGACTGCTCATACCGACTTTGGCGCTTCCGAGCCGGGTAGCTCAGCCGGGTTTGACCCGGCGGGTCTGCCGACGGTCTCGCCTTCGAGGGGGGAGCGTCCCCCGTGTTCAGGCCGAATCTTGTGCATTTCGAACCGTGGGAAGTTGCCCAAAAGTCGATGGGAGTGAATGTGACTGCTCAACCCGACTTTGAGACTTGTAAGCCGGGTAGCTCAGCCGGGTTTGACCCGGCGGTTCTGCCGACGGTCTCGTCTTCGAGGCGGATGCCACCCCCGTGTACAGGCCGATTTTCGTGCATTTCCAACCGTGGGAAGTGGTCTAAAAGTCGATGGGAGTGAACGTGACTGCTCAACCCGACTCTGAGGCTTCTAACCCGGGTAGCTCGGCCGGGTTTGACCCGGCGGTTCTGCCGACGGTCTCGTCTTCGAGGCGGGTGCCTCCCCCGTGTACAGGCCGATTTTCGTGCATTTCGAACCGTGGGAAGTGGTCTAAAAGTCGATGGGAGTGAACGTGACTGCTCAACCCGACTTTGAGACTTGTAAGCCGGGTAGCTCAGCCAGGTTTGACCCGGCGGTTCTGCCGACGGTCTCGCCTTCGAGGGCGGACCCTCCCCCGTGTACAGGCCGGTTTTCGTGCATTTCGAACCGTGGGAAGTGATCCAAAAGGGAATGGGGGTGAACGTGACTGCCCAACCCGGCTTTGAGACTTGTAAGCCGGGTAGCTCAGCCGGGTTGGACCCGGCGGTTCTGCCGACGGTCTCGACTTCGAGGCGGGTGCCTCCCCCGTGTACAGGCCGATTTTCATGCATTTGCAACGGTGGGAAGTTGCCCAAAAGTCGATGGGAGTGAATGTGACTGCTCAACCCGACTTCGAGACTTGTAAGCCGGGTAGCTCAGCCGGGTTTGACCCGGCGGTTCTGCCGACGGTCTCGCCTTCGAGGGGGGAGCCTCCCCCGTGTACAGGCCGATTTTCGTGCATTTCCAACGGTGGGAAGAGGTTCAAAAGGGGATGGGAGTGAATGTGACTGCTCAACCCGACTTTGGCGCTTCCGAGCCGGGTAGCTCAGCCGGGTTTGACCCGGCGGGTCTGCCGACGGTCTCGTCTTCGAGGCGGGTGCCTCCCCCGTATACAGGCCGATTTTCATGCATTTCGAACCGTGGGAAGTGGTCCAAAAGGGAATGGGGGTGGACGTGTCTGCTCATACCGACTTTGAGACTTGTAAGCCGGGTAGCTCAGCCGGGTTTGTTCCGGCGGTTCTGCCGACGGTCTCGTCTTCGAGGCGGGTGCCTCCCCCGTGTACAGGCCGATTTTCGTGCATTTCGAACCGTGGGAAGTGGTCCAAAAGGGGATGGGAGTGAATGTGACTGCTCAACCCGACTTTGGCGCTTCCGAGCCGGGTAGCTCAGCCGGGTTTGACCCGGCGGGTCTGCCGACGGTCTCGTCTTCGAGGCGGGTGCCTCCCCCGTATACAGGCCGATTTTCATGCATTTCGAACCGTGGGAAGTGGTCCAAAAGGGAATGGGGGTGGACGTGTCTGCTCATACCGACTTTGAGACTTGTAAGCCGGGTAGCTCAGCCGGGTTTGATCCTGCGGTTCTGCCGACGGTCTCGCCTTCGAGGGGGGAGCCTCCCCCGTGTTCAGTCCGATTTCCATGCATTTCCAACCGTGGGAAGTTGCCCAAAAGGGGATGGGAGTGAATGTGACTGCTCAACCCGACTTTGGCGCTTCCGAGCCGGTTAGCACAGCCGGGTTTGACCCGGCGGTTCTGCCGACAGTCTCCTCTTCGAGGCGGGTGCCTCCCCCGTGTACAGGCCGATTTCCGTGCATTTCGAACCGTGGGAAGTGGTCCAAACGTCGATGGGAGTGAATGTGACTGCTCAACCCGACTTTGGCGCTTCCGAGCCGGGTAGCTCAGCCGGGTTTGACCCGGCGGTTCTGCCGACGGTCTCGTCTTCGAGGCGGGTGCCTCCCCCGTGTACAGGCCGATTTTCATGCATTTGGAACCGTGGGAAGTGGTCCAAAAGGGAATGGGGGTGGACGTGACTGCTCATACCGACTTTGAGACTTGTAAGCCGGGTAGCTCGGCCGGGTTTGACCCGGCGGTTCTGCCGACGGTCTCGCCTTCGAGGGGGGAGCCTCCCCCGTGTTCAGTCCGATTTTCGTGCATTTCCCACGGTGGGAAATGGTATCTTTCATTACGGGGACAAGGGTCTGAAGCGGTGAAGTCAGTAACCGGCATAGTTAAGGAAAGGGTTCGAATTTTCTCAACAGTACGAAAAAAGTGAGCAGGGAAGCTAGAGAAGGTGTCAGTGAGTCCCAAACGAGTGAACCGCAAAACTTAGGGAAATGCCCGAAAGCGTTTTAAAGGGTGAAATCGGGAACGAGGAAATGATGGGAAAGTGCCTGAAAGTGCTAAATGAGTAAACAGAAAAACGAAGAAAAATGTTTGAAAAGAAGAAGTGAGTAACCAGGAAAACTTAGAAAAATGTTCAAAACGAAGAAATCAGTAACCAGGAAAACTTAGAAAAATGATCAAAAAGAAGAAATGAGTAACCAGGAAAACTTAGAAAAATGTTTAAAAAGAAGAAATCAGTAACCAGGAAAACTTAGGAAAATGTTTAAAAAGAAGAAATCAGTAACCAGAAAAACTGCGAAAAATGTTTAAAAAGAAGAAATGAGTAACCAGAAAAACTTAGAAAAATGTTTAAAAAGAAGAAATCAGTAACCAGGAAAACTTAGAAAAATGTTTAAAAAGAAGAAATCAGTAACCAGGAAAACTTAGAAAAATGTTTAAAAAGAAGAAATCAGTAACCAGGAAAACTTAGAAAAATGTTATAAAAGAAGAAGTGAGTAACCAGAAAAACTTAGAAAAATGTTTAAAAAGAAGAAATCAGTAACCAGAAAAACTGCGAAAAATGTTTAAAAAGAAGAAATCAGTAACCAGACAAACTGCGAAAAATGTTTAAAAAGAAGAAATCAGTAACCAGGAAAACTTAGAAAAATGTTTAAAAAGAAGAAGTGAGTAACCAGAAAAACTTAGAAAAATGTTTAAAAAGAAGAAATCAGTAACCAGAAAAACTTAGAAAAATGTTTAAAAAGAAGAAATCAGTAACCAGAAAAACTGCGAAAAATGTTTAAAAAGAAGAAATCAGTAACCAGGAAAACTTAGAAAAATGTTTAAAAAGAAGAAATCAGTAACCAGAAAAACTGCGAAAAATGTTTAAAAAGAAGAAATCAGTAACCAGGAAAACTTAGAAAAATGTTTAAAAAGAAGAAATCAGTAACCAGAAAAACTTAGAAAAATGTTTAAAAAGAAGAAATGAGTAACCAGAAAAACTTAGAAAAATGTTTAAAAAGAAGAAATCAGTAACCAGAAAAACGGCGAAAAATGTTTAAAAAGAAGAAATCAGTAACCAGAAAAACTTAGAAAAATGTTTAAAAAGAAGAAGTGAGTAACCAGAAAAACTTAGAAAAATGTTTAAAAAGAAGAAATGAGTAACCAGAAAAACTTAGAAAAATGTTTAAAAAGAAGAAATCAGTAACCAGAAAAACTTAGAAAAATGCTTAAAAAGAAGAAATCAGTAACCAGAAAAACGGCGAAAAATGTTTAAAAAGAAGAAATCAGTAACCAGAAAAACGGCGAAAAATGTTTAAAAAGAAGAAATCAGTAACCAGACAAACTGCGAAAAAATGTTTAAAAAGAAGAAATCAGTAACCAGAAAAACTGCGAAAAATGTTTAAAAAGAAGAAATCAGTAACCAGGAAAACTTAGAAAAATGTTTAAAAAGAAGAAATGAGTAACCAGGAAAACTTAGAAAAATGTTTAAAAAGAAGAAATGAGTAACCAGGAAAACTTAGAAAAATGTTTAAAAAGAAGAAATCAGTAACCAGAAAAACTTAGAAAAATGTTTAAAAAGAAGAAATCAGTAACCAGAAAAACTTAGAAAAATGTTTAAAAAGAAGAAATGAGTAACCAGAAAAACTTAGAAAAATGTTTAAAAAGAAGAAATGAGTAACCAGAAAAACTTAGAAAAATGTTTAAAAAGAAGAAATCAGTAACCAGAAAAACGGCGAAAAATGTTTAAAAAGAAGAAGTGAGTAACCAGAAAAACTTAGAAAAATGTTTAAAAAGAAGAAATGAGTAACCAGAAAAACTTAGAAAAATGTTTAAAAAGAAGAAATCAGTAACCAGAAAAACTTAGAAAAATGTTTAAAAAGAAGAAATGAGTAACCAGAAAAACTTAGAAAAATGTTTAAAAAGAAGAAATCAGTAACCAGAAAAACGGCGAAAAATGTTTAAAAAGAAGAAATCAGTAACCAGAAAAACGGCGAAAAATGTTTAAAAAGAAGAAATCAGTAACCAGACAAACTGCGAAAAATGTTTAAAAAGAAGAAATCAGTAACCAGAAAAACTTAGAAAAATGTTTAAAAAGAAGAAATCAGTAACCAGGAAAACTTGGAAAAAAACACTTAGAAAAATTTTCAGCAAAGTGTGAAAAATATTCTAAGTGTCAGCGGAGGAAAATGCTGCAGCATCGGGAAAGATTCGCAAACTTACACCGAACATGTGCTCCGAAGTGCCGGAGGAATTGGGTGAATTGAGCCCGGCAAATGGCCAGCTGTCGTTTTGTGCCTGCAGCCCGAAAACTTTAACTTTGTCTGTCGCGGAAGTCCGGACCGAGAAAAATCCAAACGGTTTTGACCGGACCGAGTTCCAGACCGATGCAGTCAAATTTGGAATTCAGACCCATTCAGTGCCACTTGTAGTTTTTCCGCAGTGAGGTTGGCGGGGTACCCGGAGATATATGGGAACACGATTTTTAGAACAAAATGGCGGCGCGGGACCGTTCTGAAAGGCATCCGAAAAACGGTTCCACGGGCATAGCACTTTAATGACAGGTATGAGTGCATGCCGGAGAGCTCTTGGAAGTCGAATTTTTGACACTTTGTCAATTTTTTGACAGATTTGACAAACTCTTTCTGTCTGTTCTAAGAGTCAGTCAGAGACTTGTGCGGCGGTCTTTTGACACTATTGGAGGGCGGGCAAACCCCACGTTGACTCCGGCCGTCCCTCCACAGGCGCTCGTGTCCAAAATGAAGGCGAGAGACGCGAGTGGCCTGGTTCCCTTGGGTGTTGCCAAGAAGGCTGCGGGCTGACCGTTGCCTGAGCACTCCCTAAAGCCTCTTGTGATGAGAGCAGACCTCGCCTGCCGCACGACCGGCTCTGGGAGTCGTTGGGCCGCTATTTGTGAATAGTCTGGTCCTCCTCTGCCACCCGGACAAGCGCGATGGCTCTGCCGCCCTGCGGTGCTCGTCACCCAGGTTTGGGGAACACGATACTCGTAACAAAAATAAAAGGCGGCTCGGGACCTGCAGGCGAAAGGGGTCCCGTGGTGCTAAGCACGTCGACTTCGGGTCTCGGTGCAAGCCGGAGAGCTCACGGAAGTCTAAAGTTTTCGGCACGTGGTCGAATCTTTTCAAAGGCTTACCCGGCTCTTTCCGTCCATTCTGAGAGTAAGTCAGAGGCCGGTGCGGAGGTCTCTTGACAATCGGAGGGGGTGGTGGCCCTCCGCAGGCGCTCGTGTCGAAAATGAAGGCGAGAGACGCGAGTGGCCTGGTTCCCCTGGGTGTTGCCAGGAAGGCTGCGGGCTGACCCTTGCCTGAGCACTCCCTAAAGCCTCTTGTGATGAGAGCAGACCTCGCGCGCCGCACGACCGGCTCTGGGAGTCGTTGGGCCGCTATCTGTGAATAGTCTGGTCCTCCTCTGCCACCCGGCCAAGTGCGATGGCTCTGCCGCCCTGCGGTGCTCGTCACGCAGGTATGGGGCACACGATGCTCGTAACAGCAAATAAAGGCGGCTCGGGACCTGCAGGCGAAAGGGGTCCCGTGGTGCTTAGCACGTCGACTTCGGGTCTCGGTGCAAGCCGGAGAGCTCACGGAAGTCTAAAGTTTTCGGCACGTGGTCGAATCTTTTGAAAGGCTTACCCGGCTCTTTCCGTCCATTCTGAGAGTCAGTCAGAGGCCGGTGCGGCGGTCTATTGACGACCGGAGGCTCCCATGGGTGTTGCGATGAGGGTGGAGGGCACAGAACCTTGCCTTAGCACTCCCTAATAAAGCCTCTTGTGAAGAGAGCAGACCTCGCGCGCCGCACGACCGGCTCTGGGAGTCGTTGGGCCGCTATCTGTGAATAGTCGGGTCCTCCTCTGCCACCCGGCCAAGTGCGATGGCTCTGCCGCCCTGCGGTGCTCGTCACGCAGGTATGGGGCACACGATGCTCGTAACAGCAAATAAAGGCGGCTCGGGACCTGCAGGCGAAAGGGGTCCCGTGGTGCTTCGCACGTCGACTTCGGGTCTCGGTGCAAGCCGGAGAGCTCACGGAAGTCTAAAGTTTTCGGCACGTGGTCGAATCTTTTGAAAGGCTTACCCGGCTCTTTCCGTCCATTCTGAGAGTCAGTCAGAGGCCGGTGCGGCGGTCTATTGACGACCGGAGGCTC
>NW_027311120.1:5000-7500 GCF_047496795.1 Chiloscyllium punctatum | reverse complement strand
CGCGGGCGACATGGTGGCGGTGATCCTGCCTCCGTCGCTGCGGTGCGTTGGGGCACGCATCGCCTCTTGGGCGCCCTGTTTTTTTTCAACCAATAGATGTATGTCTCTGCGGGCCGCACCAGGCTGGTGCTCCCCACAGCTTCACGCCACCCTGCTCCGCCCGCACGCCGGCGTGCAGGTGGCTGCTGCTAAAGGTGGGGAGTGTATGTGCGGTCCGGGTGGCTTTCCTCTGGCGAGGGAGAGACCTTAAGCAAACTCAGAGACAAATCTTGACGGTCGATCACTCGTAAAAATAAAACGTGACAAACTTTGTGTTGGTTCAAGTACGAAAGGATCTCTGTCGGCTTGGGGGTACGCCCGTTTCCGTTTCAACTTGTCTCGCGAGGGTGGTTTCGGGGCCAGCAGGAGAGCTCGTCGGGGTAGCAGGCCCTGCAGCCGTGGTCACCGCCAAACCCCCACAACTCGAGCAAGTGAAAAAAAAAGTAACAGGAGCGAAAGCATCTCTGTCGGCTTGGGGGTACGCCCGTTTCCGTTTCAACTTGTCTCGCGAGGGTGGTTTCGGGGCCAGCAGGAGAGCTCGTCGGGGTAGCAGGCCCTGCAGCCGTGGTCACCGCCAAACCCCCACAACTCGAGCAAGTGAAAAAAAAAAGTAACAAATAAGAAAGGATCGTCGGCTTGGGGGTACGCCCGTTTCCGTTTCAACTTGTCTCGCGAGGGTGGTTTCGGGGCCAGCAGGAGAGCTCGTCGGGGTAGCAGGCCCTGCAGCCGTGGTCACCGCCAAACCCCCACAACTCGAGCAAGTGAAAAAAAAAGTAACAAATAAGAAAGGATCGTCGGCTTGGGGGTACGCCCGTTTCCGTTTCAACTTGTCTCGCGAGGGTGGTTTCGGGGCCAGCAGGAGAGCTCGTCGGGGTAGCAGGCCCTGCAGCCGTGGTCACCGCCAAACCCCCACAACTCGAGCAAGTGAAAAAAAAAAGTAACAAATAAGAAAGGATCTCTGTCGGCTTGGGGGTACGCCCGTTTCCGTTTCAACTTGTCTCGCGAGGGTGGTTTCGGGGCCAGCAGGAGAGCTCGTCGGGGTAGCAGGCCCTGCAGCCGTGGTCACCGCCAAATCCCCACAACTCGAGCAAGTGAAAAAAAAAGTAACAAATAAGAAAGGATCGTCGGCTTGGGGGTACGCCCGTTTCCGTTTCAACTTGTCTCGCGAGGGTGGTTTCGGGGCCAGCAGGAGAGCTCGTCGGGGTAGCAGGCCCTGCAGCCGTGGTCACCGCCAAACCCCCCACAACTGTTGGGCGCCTACCTGCGCGGGGCAGGAGGACACTTTCCGATTTCAAATCTCCGTTTGCCGAGTCCACCCCGAACGCACGCGGGCGGGCGGGTTCGCATCACCCTTCGTCACAAGGGGCGAAGCCCGTTCCACCGTCTCGTCAGTAGTGCCGACCGGTCTGTGATCGACGAGGGGAGCCACACCAGGTCCGGCCCTGCTGCTTGGCGGCACCGCGTCGTCGGGAGCTCGCGACAGACGGAGGGTTTCGGTGTACTCTCCAGCCACGGGAAACGAAGCCGGTGATGCAGGCGCCGGTCTTTCGCTCCCAAATCGGCTGGGTTTACATCGTTGCTATCTAGTCACGCTCCCTTCAAACCCGACGGGGTACCTATTCCCCTCACCCGTCTGTGCGTATACAGCCTCTTTGCACTTGCGGGATGGGGGTGGTGGTTTAAAGACTCTCGAGTTGCCGCCCGTCGGTCTCCGAGCTCCGTGCAGTAGTGATCCCCAGCGAACTGCCAGCAGGGCGAACGAGCGATCCCGCTCTCGGTCGGGGCGCCTGGCGTCGATCGGTGGTCGGTGGCTTGCGGGCAAGCTGCGCTGTGAGTGTGGGAACGAGTATGACGAGCCGTTGCCGCGACTCCCAGTCCACCTCGGCGGTGGCTGGGCCGGGCGGGCGTCTGCTCGGGCGAGTGCCGCCCCCGCCTCCTCGCAGGAAGTCCGCTCGCCGACACGCCGCCACGTGCACGCGTCAGTGACGCTGCCGAACCGATGGCCGGTGCCCGTTCCCGCCTCTGCTTTTCCTAGGGCAAAGCTGCTGCACGCCTCGTGATACTAGGCGGGCGACATGGTGGCGGTGATCCTGCCTCCGTCGCTGCGGTGCGTTGGGGCACGCATCGCCTCTTGGGCGCCCTGTCCTCCTCCCCCCAATAGACGTATGTTTCTGCGGGCCGCACCAGGATGGTGCTCCCCATCGCTTCACGCCACCCTGCTCCGCCCGCACGCCGGCGTGCAGGTGGCTGTAGCTCAAGGTGGGGAGCGTATGTGCGGTCCGGGTCGCTTTCCTCTGGCGAGGGAGAGACCTAAAACAAACTCAGACAACTCTTGACGGTGGATCACTCGGCTCGTGCGTCGATGACGAACGCAGCTAGCTGCGAGAATTAATGTGAATTGCAGGACACATTGATCATCGACACTTTGAACGCACTTTGCGGCCCCGGGTTCTTCCCGGGG
>NW_027311119.1:0-35353 GCF_047496795.1 Chiloscyllium punctatum | reverse complement strand
CACCCCCACTCACACTCCTCACCCCCTCACCCTCACCCCCCTCACCATCACCCCCACCCCCTCACACCTTCACCCTCACCCCCTCACACCCTCACCCTCACCCTCACTCACACACCCTCACCCCCCTCACCTTCACCCCTCACTCACCACACCCTCACTCACACACCCTCACTCCCTCACCCCTCACCTCACACACCCTCACCCTCTCCCCTCACCCTCACACCTCTCACCCCCACACCCTCACCCCCTCACCCTCACAGTCAACCTCACACCCTCACCCTCATCCTCACTCCCTCACACTCACCCCCTCAACCTCATCCCTCACCCTCACCCCATCACTGTCACACCCTCACACTCACTCCCTCACCCACACACCCTCCCCCTCACACACCTCACCATCACACCCTCACCCCCCCCGCCCCCCTCAGGGAGCGAGGGAGGAATAGGGAGGGATGAGGAAGGGGTGAGGGAGGGATGGGGAGGGAGTGAGGGAGGGATGGGGAGAGAGTGAGGGAGGGATGGGGAGGGAGTGAGGGAGGGATGGGGAGGGAGTGAGGGAGGGATGGGGAGAGAGTGAGGGAGGGATGGGGAGAGAGTGAGGGAGGGATGGGGAGGAGTGAGAGGATGGGAGGGAGTGAGGGAGATGAATAGAGTGAGGATTGAGGGAGGGATAGGAGAGGGAGGGAGAGGGAGTGAGGGAGGGATGGGGAGGGAGAGATAGGGTAGGGATGGGAGGTAGCGAGGGAGGGATAGGGAAGGGAGGGAGTGAGGGAGGGTGGGAGTGAGGGAGGGATAGGGGAGGGTGGGGTAGAGGAGGAATGGCGGGGGGGGTGCTGCTGGAGCATGTCTCTCGTTTGCAGTCTCCCGCTAACTGCATTCTTATGGGATCTTTCTGTGCACAGGTATCATTCATGCCCGGGCCCTGGTACGGGAGTGTCTGGCGGAGACAGAGAGGAATGCTCGGTCATAGCGCCGACACGGAGCAAACCCCACCCCCAACCTCCACCCACCACCCCCCCCCCCACAGACTGACTGATCACCCTTCCACAGTGGAAGAGCTCGACAATTTCCCATGGCCACGCCAGCGGACACGATAAACAAACAATTCGACTTTCCTTTCCCCCGAAGCGAAATTTTTAGTTTGACAGAGACCTGCCTTGGGAAAAGCGGCGAGGGAGGGCAAGATGTACATCTGTTGCTGGGACAGAATTCCCGAAGGAGGACATTCTCTTCCCGATTTCCCGGAAAGGATTTTGCCGGAATGATGTTACGGACGTTTTCCGTTTGCCTTGTTAACATGTGTCACCGCCTAATCGAGGAGGCCATTCAGCCCCTTCCCCAGCCTGTCCCACAGGGGGAACAGCAGCGAGGCCATTCAGCCCCTTCTCCAGCCTCAGTTCTGTGACCCTGAATGCAGCCCCGTGCTGATTGGGAGACATTCCCTCAGGTAGAGCCCCCCCCGCCCCACCCCCGAACTGATTCCCGGCCACACTGGGCTTTGTTGTTACAGAGACTCCCTAACCTGGGGGTGAACAGAGTGCTCATCCTGTGAGGGGGGTGTTGGGACAGACTGTGGCTATGCTGTGGGAGACCCTTGGAGGACGGTCCCTAACAAGGCAGACACCTTCACAAAGATCCAGCTGATTACTGACAGTCGCTCCCTCACTGCAGTGTATTAATGATGGACTTTTTTTTAAAAATAGGATGAATATTTGTAATTAAACTTTGGGAAAATTCTTTCTACTTTGGCCTGAGGTTTGTCTCTGTATCTGGGGTAATGTTTTAAAGGAACGATTTGGCACTTTATACACAGCGACACACACGAGAACCAGTCACTGAAGGGACAGGCTGGAACACAGGGGTCAGTGCGGAGGAGTGGGCACTGTCGGAGGGTCAGTGCGGAGGGAGTGGGCACTGTCGGAGGGTCAGTGCTGAGGGAGACCCGCACTGTCGGAGGGTCAGTGCTGAGGGAGTGGGCACTGTCGGAGGGTCAGTGCTGAGGGAGATGGCACTGTCGGAGAGTCAGTGCTGAGGGAGTGGGCACTGTCGGAGGGTCAGTGCTGAGGGAGTGGGCTCTGTCAGAGGTCAGTGCTGAGGGAGTGGGCCCTGTTGGATGGTCAGTGCTGAGGGAGTGGGCTCTGTCAGAGGGTCAGTGCTGAGGGAGTGCCGCACTGTCGGAGGGTCAGTGCGGAGGAGTGGGCACTGTCGGAGGGTCAGTGGCTGAGGGAGTGGGCTCTGTCAGAGGGTCAGTGCTGAGGGAGTGGGCCCTGTTGGAGGGTCAGTGCTGAGGGAGTGGGCTCTGTCAGAGGGTCAGTGCTGAGGGAGTGCCGCACTGTCGGAGGGTCAGTGCGGAGGGAGTGGGCACTGTCGGAGGGTCAGTGCTGAGGGAGTGGGCTCTGTCAGAGGGTCAGTGCTGAGGGAGTGGGGCCCTGTCGGAGGGTCAGTGCTGAGGGAGATGGCACTGTCGGAGGGTCAGTGCTGAGGGAGTGGGCACTCGTCGGAGGGTCAGTGCTGAGGGAGGGCCGCACTGTCGGAGGGTCAGTGCTGAGGGAGTGGGCCCTGTCGGAGGGTCAGTGCTGAGGGAGTGGGCACTGTCGGAGGGTCAGTGCTGAGGGAGACCCGCACTGTCGGAGGGTCAGTGCTGAGGGAGTGGGCACTGGTCGGAGGGTCAGTGCTGAGGGAGGATGGCACTGTCGGAGGGTCAGTGCTGAGGGAGTGGGCACTGTCGGGAGGGTCAGTGCTGAGGGAGTGGGCACTGTCGGAGGGTCAGTGCTGAGGGAGGGCCGCACTGTCGAGGGTCAGTGCTGAGGGAGTGGGCCCTGTCGGAGGGTCAGTGTTGAGGGAGTGGGCCCTGTCGGAGGGTCAGTGTTGAGGAGTGGGACAATGTCGGAGGGTCAGTGTTGAGGGAGTGGACAATGTCGGAGGGTCATTGCTGAGGGAGTGGGCACTGTCGGAGGGTCAGTGCTGAGGGAGTGGGCACTGTCGGAGGGTCAGTGCTGAGGGAGTGGGCCCTGTCGGAGGGTCAGTGCTGAGGGAGTGGACAATGTCGGAGGGTCAGTGCTGAGGGAAGTGGGCACTGTCGGAGGGTCAGTGGTGAGGGAGTGGGCACAGTCGGAGGGTCAGTGCTGAGGGAGAGGGCACTGTCGGAGGGTCAGTGCTGAGGGCATGGGCACTGTCGGAGGGTCAGTGCTGAGGGAGTGGGCACTGTCGGAGGGGTCAGTGCTGAGGGAGTGCCGCACTGTCGGAGGATCAGTGCTGAGGGATTGGGCACTGTCGGACGGTCAATGCTGAGGGAGTGGGCAACTGTCGGAGGTCAATGGTGAGGGTGTGGGCACTGTCGGAGCGTCAGTGACTGAGGGAGTGGGCACTGTCGGAGGGTCAGTGCCTGAGGGAGATGGCACTGTCGGAGGGTCAGTGCTGAGGGAAGTGGGCACTGTCGGAGGGTCAGTGCTGAGGGAGTGTGGCACTGTCGGAGGGTCAGTGCTGAGGGAGTGGGCACTGTCGGAGGGTCAGTGCTGAGGGGGTGGGCACTGTCGGAGGGTCAGTGCTGAGGGAGTGGGCACTGTCGGAGGGTCAGTGCTGAGGGAGTGGGCACTGTCGGAGGGTCAGTGCTGAGGGAGTGGGAGTGGGCACTGTCGAGGGTCAGTGCTGAGGGAGTGCCACACTGTCGGAGGGTCAGTGCTGAGGGAGTGGGCACTGTCGGAGGGTCATGCTGAGGGAGTGGGCACTGTCGGAGGGTCAGTGCTGAGGGATGTGGGCCCTGTCGGAGGGTCAGTGCTGAGGGAGTGGGCCCTGTCGGAGGGTCAGTGCTGAGGGAGTGGGCACGGTCGGAGGGTCAGTGCTGAGGGAGTGGGCACTGTCGGAGGGTCAGTGCTGAGGGAGCGGGCACTGTCGGAGGGTCAGTGCTGAGGGAGTGGGCACTGTCGGAGGGTCAGTGCTGAGGGAGTGCCGCACTGTCGGAGGGTCCAGTGCTGAGGGAGTGGGCCCTGTCGGAGGGTCAGTGCTGAGGGAGTGGGCCCTGTCGGAGGGTCAGTGCTGAGGGAAGGGGCACTGTCGGAGGGTCAGTGCTGAGGGAGTGGGCACTGTCAGAGGGTCAGTGCTGAGGGAGCCGGGAAATGTCGGAGGGTCAGTGCTGAGGGAGTGGGCACTGTCGGAGGGTCTGCGCTGAGGGAGTGGGCACTGTCAGAGGGTCAGTGCTGAGGGAGTGCCGCACTGTCGGAGGGTCAGTGCTGAGGGAGCGGGCATTGTCGGAGGGTCAGTGCTGAGGGAGCGGGCACTGTCGGAGGGTCAGTGCTGCGGGAGTGCCGCACTGTCGGAGGGTCAGTGCTGAGGGAGACCCGCACTGTCGGAGGGTCAGTGCTGAGGGAGTGGGCACTGTCGGAGGGTCAGTGCTGAGGGAGCGGGAAATGTCGGAGGGTCAGTGCTGAGGGAGTGGGCACTGTCGGAGGGTCTGCGCTGACGGAGTGCCGCACTGTCGGAGGGTCAGTGCTGAGGGAGCGGGCATTAGTCGGAGGGTCAGTGCTGAGGGAGCGGGCACTGTCGGAGGGTCAGTGCTGAGGGAGTGCCGCACTGTCGGAGGGTCAGTGCTGAGGGAGACCCGCACTGTCGGAGGGTCAGTGCTGAGGGAGGTGGGCACTGTCGGAGGGTCAGTGCTGAGGGAGCGGGAAATGTCGGAGGGTCAGTGCTGAGGGCAGTGGGCACTGTCGGAGGGTCATTGCTGAGGGAGGTGGGCACTGTCGGAGGGTCAGTGCTGAGGGAGTGGGCACTGTCGGAGGGTCAGTGCTGAGGGAGTGGGCACTGTCGGAGGGTCAGTGCTGAGGGAGTGCCGCACTCTCGGAGGGTCAGTGCTGAGAGGGAGACCCGCACTGTCGGAGGGTCAGTGCTGAGGGAGTGGGCACTGTCGGAGGGTCAGTGCTGAGGGAGCGGGAAATGTCGGAGGGTCAGTGTTGAGGGAGTGGACAATGTCGGAGGGTCATTGCTGAGGGAGTGGGCACTGTCGGAGGGTCAGTGCTGAGGGGAGTGGGCACTGTCGGAGGGTCAGTGCTGAGGGGAGTGGGCCCTGTCGGAGGGTCAGTGCTGAGGGAGTGGGACAATGTCGGAGGGTCAGTGCTGAGGGAGTGGGCACTGTCGGAGGGTCAGTGGTGAGGGAGTGGGCACAGTCGGAGGGTCAGTGCTGAGGGAGAGGGCACTGTCGGAGGGTCAGTGCTGAGGGCATGGGCACTGTCGGAGGGTCAGTGAGGGAGTGGGCACTGTCGGAGGGTCAGTGCTGAGGGGAGTGGGCACTGTCGGAGGGTCAGTGCTGAGGGTGTGCCGCACTGTCAGAGGATCAGTGCTGAGGGATTGGGCACTGTCGGACGGTCAATGCTGAGGGAGTGGGCACTGTCGGAGGGTCAATGCTGAGGGTGTGGGCACTGTCGGAGGGTCAGTGCTGAGGGAGTGGGCACTGTCGGAGGGTCAGTGCTGAGGGAGATGGCACTGTCGGAGGGTCAGTGCTGAGGGAGTGGGCACTGTCGGAGGGTCAGTGCTGAGGGAGATGGCACTGTCGGAGGGTCAGTGCTGAGGGAGTGGGCCCTGTCGGAGGGTCAGTGCTGAGGGATGTGGCCCTGTCGGAGGGTCAGTGCTGAGGGAGTGCGCACTGTCGGAGGGTCAGTGTTGAGGGAGAGGGCACTGTCAGAGGGTGAGTGCTGAGGGAGTAGGCCCTGTCGGAGGGTCAGTGTTGAGGGAGAGGGCACTGTCGGAGGGTCAGTGCTGAGGGAGTGGGGCCCTGTCGGAGGGTCAGTGCTGAGGGAGTGGGGCCCTGCCGGAGGGTCAGTGCTGAGGGAGAGGGCACTGTCGGAGGGTCAGTGCTGAGGGAGGGGGCACTGTCGGATGGTCAGTGCTGAGGGAGTGGGCACTGTCGGAGGGTCAGTGCTGAGGGAGTGGGCACTGTCGGAGGGTCAGTGCTGAGGGAGTGCCACACTGTCGGAGGGTCAGTGCTGAGGGGG
This sequence comes from Chiloscyllium punctatum, assembly GCF_047496795.1. Taxonomy (NCBI): domain Eukaryota; kingdom Metazoa; phylum Chordata; class Chondrichthyes; order Orectolobiformes; family Hemiscylliidae; genus Chiloscyllium; species Chiloscyllium punctatum. The sequence continues at coordinate 29,369 of NW_027311119.1, read as the reverse complement.
TGCGCACTGGCGGAGGGTCAGTGCTGAGGGAGTGAGCACTGTCAGAGGGTCAGTGCTGAGGGAGTGGGCACTGTCAGAGGGTCAGTGCTGAGGGAGTGCCACACTGTCGGAGGGTCAGTGCTGAGGGAGTGGGCACTGTCGGAGGGTCATGCTGAGGGAGGAGTGGGCACTGTCGGAGGGTCAGTGCTGAGGGAGTGGGCCCTGTCCGAGGGTCAGTGCTGAGGGAGTGGGCCCTGTCGGAGGTCAGTGTTGAGGGAGTGGGCCCTGTCGGAGGGGTCAGTGCTGAGGGAGTGGGCCCTGTCGGAGGGTCAGTACTGAGGGAATGGGGCACTGTCGGAGGGTCAGTGCTGAGGGAGTGGGCACTGTCGGAGGGTCAGTGCTGAGGGAGCGGGGCACTGTCGAGGGTCAGTGCTGAGGGAGTGGTCACTGTCGGAGGGGTCAGTGCTGAGGGAGTGCCGCACTGTCGGAGGGGTCAGTGCTGAGGGAGTGGGCCTGTCGGAGGGTCAGTGCTGAGGGAGTGGGCCCTGTCGGAGGGTCAGTGCTGAGGGAAGGGGCACTGTCGGAGGGTCAGTGCTGAGGGAGTGGGCACTGTCAGAGGGTCAGTGCTGAGGGAGCGGGAAATGTCGGAGGGGTCAGTGCTGAGGGGAGTGGGCACTGTCGGAGGGTCTGCGCTGAGGGAGTGGGCACTGTCAGAGGGTCAGTGCTGAGGGAGTGCCGCACTGTCGGAGGGTCAGTGCTGAGGGACGCGGGCATTGTCGGAGGGTCAGTGCTGAGGGAGCGGGCACTGTCGGAGGGTCAGTGCTGCGGGAGTGCCGCACTGTCGGAGGGTCAGTGCTGAGGGAGGACCCGCACTGTCGGAGGGTCAGTGCTGAGGGAGTGGGCACTGTCGGAGGGTCAGTGCTGAGGGAGCGGGAAATGTCGGAGGGGTCAGTGCTGAGGGAGGTGGGGCACTGTCGGAGGGTCTGCGCTGACGGAGTGCCGCACTGTCGGAGGGTCAGTGCTGAGGGAGCGGGCATTGTCGGAGGGTCAGTGCTGAGGGAGCGGGGCACTGTCGGAGGGTCAGTGCTGAGGGAGTGCCGCACTGTCGGAGGGGTCAGTGCTGAGGGAGACCCGCACTGTCGGAGGGTCAGTGCTGAGGGAGTGGGCACTGTCGGAGGGTCAGTGCTGAGGGAGCGGGAAATGTCGGAGGGTCAGTGCTGAGGGAGCGGGAAATGTCGGAGGGTCAGTGCTGAGGGAGTGGGCACTGTCGGAGGGTCAATGCTTCAGTGCTGAGGGTGTGGGCACTGTCGGGAGGGTCAGTGCTGAGGGAGATGGCACTGTCGGAGGGTCAGTTGCTGAGGGAGTGGGCACTGTCGGAGGGTCAGTGCTGAGGGAGATGGCACTGTCGGAGGGTCAGTGCTGAGGGAGTGGGCCCTGTCGGAGGGTCAGTGCTGAGGGAGTGGGCCCTGTCGGAGGGTCAGTGCTGAGGGAGTGCGCACTGTCGGAGGGTCAGTGTTGAGGGAGAGGGCACTGTCAGAGGGTGAGTGCTGAGGGAGTAGGCCCTGTCGGAGGGTCAGTGTTGAGGGAGAGGGCACTGTCGGAGGGTCAGTGCTGAGGGAGTGGGCCCTGTCGGAGGGTCAGTGCTGAGGGAGTGGGCCCTGCCGGAGGGTCAGTGCTGAGGGAGAGGGCACTGTCGGAGGGTCAGTGCTGAGGAGGGGGCACTGTCGGATGGTCAGTGCTGAGGGAGTGGGCACTGTCGGAGGGTCAGTGCTGAGGGAGTGGGCACTGTCGGAGGGTCAGTGCTGAGGGAGTGGGCACTGTCGGAGGGTCAGTGCTGAGGGAGTGGGCACTGTCGGAGGTCAGTGCTGAGGGAGATGGCACTGTCGGAGGGTCAGTGCTGAGGGAGTGCCACACTGTCGGAGGGTCAGTGCTGAGGGGGGTGCGCACTGGCGGAGGGTCAGTGCTGAGGGAGTGAGCACTGTCAGAGGGTCAGTGCTGAGGGAGTGGGCACTGTCAGAGGGTCAGTGCTGAGGGAGTGCCACACTGTCGGAGGGTCAGTGCTGAGGGAGTGGGCACTGTCGGAGGTCATGCTGAGGGAGTGGGCACTGTCGGAGGGTCAGTGCTGAGGGAGTGGGCCCTGTCCGAGGGTCAGTGCTGAGGGAGTGGGCCCTGTCGGAGGGTCAGTGTTGAGGGAGTGGGCCCTGTCGAGGGTCAGTGCTGAGGGAGTGGGCCCTGTCGGAGGGTCAGTACTGAGGGAATGGGCACTGTCGGAGGGTCAGTGCTGGAGGGAGTGGGGCACTGTCGGAGGGTCAGTGCTGAGGAGCGGGCACTGTCGGAGGGTCAGTGCTGAGGGAGTGGTCACTGTCGGAGGGTCAGTGCTGAGGGAGTGCCGCACTGTCGGAGGGTCAGTGCTGAGGGAGTGGGGCCCTGTCGGAGGGTCAGTGCTGAGGGAGGGCCCTGTCGGAGGGTCAGTGCTGAGGGAAGGGGCACTGTCGGAGGGTCAGTGCTGAGGGAGTGGGCACTGTCAGAGGGTCAGTGCTGAGGGAGCGGGAAATGTCGGAGGGGTCAGTGCTGAGGGAGTGGGGCACTGTCGGAGGGTCTGCGCTGAGGGAGTGGGCACTGTCAGAGGGTCAGTGCTGAGGGAGTGCCGCACTGTCGGAGGGTCAGTGCTGAGGGAGCGGGCATGGTCGGAAGGTCAGTGCTGAGGGAGCGGGCACTGTCGGAGGGTCCAGTGCTGCGGGAGTGCCGCACTGTCGAGGGTCAGTGCTGAGGGAGACCCGCACTGTCGGAGGGTCAGTGCTGAGGGAGGTGGGCACTGTCGGAGGGTCAGTGCTGAGGGGAGCGGGAAATGTCGGAGGGTCAGTGCTGAGGGAGTGGGCACTGTCGGAGGGTCTGCGCTGAGGGGAGTGCCGCACTGTCGGAGGGTCAGTGCTGAGGGAGCGGGCATTGTCGGAGGGTCAGTGCTGAGGGAGCGGGCACTGTCGGAGGGTCAGTGCTGAGGGAGTGCCGCACTGTCGGTGGGTCAGTGCTGAGGGAGACCCGCACTGTCGGAGGGTCAGTGCTGAGGGAGTGGGGCACTGTCGGAGGGTCAGTGCTGAGGGAGTGGGCACTGTCAGAGGGTCAGTGCTGCTGAGGGAGAGGCACTGTCGGAGGGTCAGTGTTGAGGGAGTGCGCACTGTCGGAGGGTCAGTGCTGAGGGAGTGGGCACTGTCAGAGGTCAGTGCTGAGGGAGTGCCACACTGTCGGAGGGTCAGTGCTGAGGGAGTGGGCCCTGTCGGAGGTCAGTGCTGAGGGAGGGGGCACTGTCGGAGGGTCAGTGCTGAGGGGAGTGGGCACTGTCGAGAGGTCAGTGCTGAGGGAGTGGGCCCTGTCGAGGGTCAGTGCTGAGGGAGTGGGCACTGTCGGAGGGTCAGTGCTGAGGGAGTGGGCACTGTCGGAGGGTCAGTGCTGATGGAGTGGGCACTGTCGGAGGGTCAGTGCTGAGGGAGCGGGCCCTGTCGGAGGGTCAGTGCTGAGGGAGTGGGCACTGTCGGAGGGTCAGTGCTGAGGGAGCGGGCACTGTCAGAGGGTCAGTGCTGAGGGAGTGCCACACTGTCGGAGGGTCAGTGCTGAGGGAGGGGGCCCTGTCGGAGGGTCAGTGCTGAGGGAGGGGGCCCTGTCGGAGGGGTCAGTGCTGAGGGAGTGGGCCCTGTCGGAGGGTCAGTGCTGAGGGAGTGGGCCCTGTCGGAGGGTCAGTGCTGAGGGAGTGGGCCCTGTCGGAGGGTCAGTGCTGAGGGAGTGGGCACTGTCGAGGGTCAGTGCTGAGGGAGTGGGCACTGTCGAGGGTCAGTGCTGAGGGAGTGGGCCCTGTCGGAGGGTCAGTGCTGAGGGAGTGCCACACTGTCGGAGGGTCAGTACTGAGGGAATGGGCCCTGTCGGAGGGTCAGTGCTGAGGGAGTGGGCACTGTCGGAGGGTCAGTGCTGAGGGAGCGGGCCCTGTCGGAGGGTCAGTGCTGAGGGAGCGGGGCACTGTCGGAGGGGTCAGTGCCAAGGAGTGGGCACTGTCGGAGGCTCAGTGCTGAGGGAGCGGGAACTGTCGGAGGGTCAGAGCTGAGGGAGTGGGCACTGTCGGAGGGTCTGCGCTGAGGGAGTGCCGCACTGTTGGAGGGTCAGTGCTGAGGGAGCGGGCATTGTCGGAGGGGTCAGTGCTGAGGGAGTGGGCACTGTCGGAGGGTCAGTGCTGAGGGAGTGCCGCACTGTCGGAGGGTCAGTGCTGAGGGAGTGGGCACTGTCGGAGGGTCATCTGCTGAGGGAGACCCGCACTGTCGGAGGGTCAGTGCTGAGGGAGTGGGGCACTGTCGGAGGGTCAGTGCTGAGGGAGTGGGCACTGTCGGAGGGTCAGTGCTGAGGGAGTGGGCACTGTCGGAGGGTCAGTGCTGAGGGAGTGCCGCACTGTCGGAGGGTCAGTGCTGAGGGAGTGCCGCACTGTCGGAGGGTCAATGCTGAGGGAGTGGGCACTATCGGAGGGTCAGTGCTGAGGGAGTGGGCACTGTCGGAGGGTCAGTGCTGAGGGAGTGGGCACTGTCGGAGGGTCAGTGCTGAGGGAGTGGGCACTGTCAGAGGGTCAGTGCTGAGGGAGTGCCGCACTGTCAGAGGGTCCAGTGCTGAGGGAGTGCCGCACTGTCGAGGGTCAGTGCTGAGGGAGTGGGGCACTGTCAGAGGGGTCAGTGCTGAGGGAGTGGGCACTGTCGGAGGGTCAGTGCTGAGGGAGTGGGCACTGTCAGAGGGTCAGTGCTGAGGGAGTGCCGCACTGTCGGGAGGGTCAGTGCTGAGGAGTGGGCACTGTCGGACGTCAGTGCTGAGGGAGTGGGCACGTCAGAGGGTCAGTGCTGAGGGAGTGGGCCCCTGTCGGAGGGTCAGTGCTGAGGAGATTGGCACTGTCGGAGGGTCAGTGCTGAGGAGTGGGCACTGTCGGAGGGTCAGTGCTGAGGGAGGGCCGCACTGTCGGAGGGTCAGTGCTGAGGGAGTGGGCCCTGTCGGAGGGTCAGTGCTGAGGGAGGTGGGCACTGTCGGAGGGTCAGTGCTGAGGGAGACCCGCACTGTCGGAGGGTCAGTGCTGAGAGGAGTGGGCACTGTCGGAGGGTCAGTGCTGAGGGAGATGGCACTGTCGGAGGGTCAGTGGCTGAGGGGAGTGGGCACTGTCGGAGGGTCAGTGCTGAGGGAGTGGGCACTGTCGGAGGGTCAGTGCTGAGGAGGGCCGCACTGGCGAGGGTCAGTGCTGAGGGAGTGGGCCCTGTCGGAGGGTCAGTGTTGAGGGAGTGGGCCCTGTCGGAGGGTCAGTGTTGAGGGAGTGGACAATGTCGAGGGTCAGTGTTGAGGGAGTGGACAATGTCGGAGGGTCATTGCTGAGGGCAGTGGGCACTGTCGGAGGGTCAGTGCTGAGGGAGTGGGCACTGTCGGAGGGTCAGTGCTGAGGGAGTGGGCCCTGTCGGAGGGTCAGTGCTGAGGAGTGGACAATGTCGGAGGTCAGTGCTGGGGAGTGGGCACTGTCGGAGGGTCAGTGGTGAGGGAGTGTGGGCACAGTCGGAGGGTCAGTGCTGAGGGAGAGGGCACTGTCGGAGGGTCAGTGCTGAGGGCATGGGCACTGTCGGAGGGTCAGTGCTGAGGGAGGGAGTGGGCACTGTCGGAGGGTCAGTGCTGAGGGGAGTGCCGCACTGTCGGAGGATCAGTGCTGAGGGATTGGCACTGTCGGACGGTCAATGCTGAGGGGCATAGGGCACTGTCGGAGGGTCAATGGTAGAGGGTGTGGGCATGTCGGAGCGTCAGTGGGAGGGAGTGGGCACTGTCGGAGGGTCAGTGCTGAGGGAGATGGCACTGTCGGAGGGTCAGTGCTGAGGAAGAGTGGGCACTGTCGGAGGGTCAGTGCTGAGGGAGTGGGCCCTGTCGGAGGGTCAGTGCTGAGGGAAGTGGGCACTGTCGGAGGTCAGTGCTGAGGGGGTGGGCACTGTCGGAGGGAGTGCAGTGCTGAGGGAGTGGGCACTGTCGGAGGGTCATTGCTGAGGGAGTGGGCACTGTCGGAGGGTCAGTGCTGAGGAGTGGGAGTGGCACTGTCGAGGTCAGTGCTGAGGGAGTGCCACACTGTCGAGGGTCAGTGCTGAGGGAGTGGGCACTGTCGGAGGGTCATGCTGAGGAGTGGGCACTGTCGGAGGGTCAGTGCTGAGGGAGTGGGCCCTGTCGGAGGGTCAGTGCTGAGGGAGTGGGCCCTGTCGGAGGGTCAGTGCTGAGGGAGTGGGCACTGTCGGAGGGTCAGTGCTGAGGGAGGAGGGCACTGTCGGAGGGGTCAGTGCTGAGGAGCGGGCACTGTCGGAGGGTCAGTGCTGAGGGAGTGGCACTGTCGGAGGGTCAGTGCTGAGGGAGTGCCGCACTGTCGGAGGGTCAGTGCTGAGGGAGTGGGCCCTGTCGGAGGGTCAGTGCTGAGGGAGTGGGCCCTGTCGGAGGGTCAGTGCTGAGGGAAGGGGCACTGTCGGAGGGTCAGTGCTGAGGGAGTGGGCACTGTCAGAGGGTCAGTGCTGAGGAGCGGGAACTGTCGGAGGTCAGTGCTGAGGGAGTGGGCACTGTCGGAGGGTCTGGCGCTGAGGGAGTGGGCACTGTCAGAGGGTCAGTGCTGAGGGTAGTGCCGCACTTGTCGGAGGGTCAGTGCTGAGGGAGCGGCACTGTCGGAGGGTCCAGTGCTAGAGGGAGTGGGCACTGTCGGAGGGTCAGTGCTGCGGGAGTGCCGCACTGTCGGAGGGTCAGTGCTGAGGGAGACCCGCACTGTCGGAGGGTCAGTGCTGAGGGATGTGGGCACTGTCGGAGGGTCAGTGCTGAGGAGCGGGAAATGTCGGAGGGTCAGTGCTGAGGGAGTGGGCACTGTCGGAGGGTCTGCGCTGACGGAGTGCCGCACTGTCGGAGGGTCAGTGCTGAGGGAGCGGGCATTGTCGGAGGGTCAGTGCTGAGGAGCGGGCACTGTCGGAGGGTCAGGGCTGAGGGAGGCGGCGCGTCTGTCGGAGAGCATCAGGGGTGGGGCCAGTGTGCGGAGGGAGCCGCACTGTCGGAGGTCAGTGCTGAGGAAGGGGCACTGTCGGAGGGTCAGTGCTGAGGGAGCGGGAAATGTCGGAGGTCAGTGCTGAGGAGTGGCGGCACTGTCGGAGGGTCATTGCTGAGGGAGTGGGCACTGTCGGAGGGTCAGTGCTGAGGGAGTGGGCACTGTCGGAGGGTCAGTGCTGAGGGAGTGGGCACTGTCGGAGGGTCAGTGCTGAGGGAGTGCCGCACTCTCGGAGGGTCAGTGCTGAGGGAGACACCGCACTGTCGGAGGGTCAGTGCTGAGGGAGTGGGCACTGTCGGAGGGTCAGTGCTGAGGGAGCGGGAAATGTCGGAGGGTCAGTGTTGAGGGAGTGGACAATGTCGGAGGGTCATTGCTGAGGGAGTGGGCACTGTCGGAGGTCAGTGCTGAGGGAGTGGGCACTGTCGGAGGGTCAGTGCTGAGGGAGTGGGCCCTGTCGGAGGGTTCAGTGCTGAGGAGAGTGGACAATGTCGGAGGGTCAGTGCTGAGGGAGTGGGCACTGTCGGAGGTCAGTGGTGAGGGAGTGGGCCACAGTCGGAGGGTCAGTGCTGAGGAGAGGGCACTGTCGAGGGTCAGTGCTGAGGGCATGGGCACTGTCGGAGGGTCAGTGCTGAGGGAGTGGGCACTGTCGGGAGGGTCAGTGCTGAGGGAGTGTGGGCACTGGTCGGAGGGTCAGTGCTGAGGGTGTGCCGCACTGTCGGAGGATCAGTGCTGAGGGATTGGGCACTGTCGGAACGGTCAATGCTGAGGGTGTGGGCACTGTCGGAGGGTCAATGCTGAGGGTGTGGGCACTGTCGGAGGGTCAGTGCTGAGGAGTGGGCACTGTCGGAGGGGTCAGTGCTGAGGGAGTGGGCACTGTCGGAGGTCCAAGTGCTGAGGGAGTGGGCACTGGCGGAGGGTCAGTGCTGAGGGAGTGCCGCACTCTCGGAGGGTCAGTGCTGAGGGAGACCCGCACTGTCGGAGGGTCAGTGCTGAGGAGTGGGCACCTGTCGGAGGGTCAGTGCTGAGGGAGCGGGAAATGTCGGAGGGTCAGTGTTGAGGGAGTGGACATGTCGGAGGGTCATTGCTGAGGGAGTGGGGCACTGTCGGAGGGTCAGTGCTGAGGGAGTGGGCACTGTCGGAGGGTCAGTGCTGAGGGAGTGGGCCCTGTCGGAGGGTCAGTGCTGAGGAGTGGACAATGTCGGAGGGTCAGTGCTGAGGGAGTGGGCACTGTCGGAGGGTCAGTGGTGAGGGAGTGGGCACAGTCGGAGGGTCAGTGCTGAGGGAGAGGGCACTGTCGGAGGGTCAGTGCTGAGGGCATGGGCACTGTCGGAGGGTCAGTGCTGAGGGAGTGGGCACTGTCGGAGGGTCAGTGCTGAGGGAGTGGGCACTGTCGGAGGGTCCGTGCTGAGGGTGTGCGCACTGTCGGAGGATCAGTGCTGAGGGATTGGGCACTGGGCACTGTCGGAGGGTCAATGCTGAGGGTGTGGGCACTGTCGGAGGGTCAGTGCTGAGGGAGTGGGCACTGTCGGAGGGTCAGTGCTGAGGGAGATGGCACTGTCGGAGGGTCAGTGCTGAGGGAGTGGGCACTGTCGGAGGGTCAGTGCTGAGGGAGATGGCACTGTCGGAGGGTCAGTGCTGAAGGGAGTGGGCCCTGTCGGAGGGTCAGTGCTGAGGGAGTGGGCCCTGTCGGAGGGTCAGTGCTGAGGGAGTGCGCACTGTCGGAGGGTCAGTGTTGAGGGAGAGGGCACTGTCAGAGGGTGAGTGCTGAGGGAGTAGGCCCTGTCGGAGGGTCAGTGTTGAGGGAGAGGGCACTGTCGGAGGGTCAGTGCTGAGGGAGTGGGCCCTGTCGGAGGGTCAGTGCTGAGGGAGTGGGCCCTGCCGGAGGGTCAGTGCTGAGGGAGAGGGCACTGTCGGAGGGTCAGTGCTGAGGGAGGGGGCACTGTCGGATGGTCAGTGCTGAGGGAGTGGGCACTGTCGGAGGGTCAGTGCTGAGGGAGTGGGCACTGTCGGAGGGTCAGTGCTGAGGGAGTGGGCACTGTCGGAGGGTCAGTGCTGAGGGAGTGGGCACTGTCGGAGGGTCAGTGCTGAGGGAGATGGCACTGTCGGAGGGTCAGTGCTGAGGGAGTGCCACACTGTCGGAGGGTCAGTGCTGAGGGGGTGCGCACTGGCGGAGGGTCAGTGCTGAGGGAGTGAGCACTGTCCAGAGGGTCAGTGCTGAGGGAGTGGGCACTGTCAGAGGGTCAGTGCTGAGGGAGTGCCACACTGTCGGAGGGTCAGTGCTGAGGGAGTGGGCACTGTCGGAGGGTCATGCTGAGGGAGTGGGCACTGTCGGAGGGTCAGTGCTGAGGGAGTGGGCCCTGTCCGAGGGTCAGTGCTGAGGGAGTGGGCCCTGTCGGAGGGTCAGTGTTGAGGGAGTGGGCCCTGTCGGAGGGTCAGTGCTGAGGGAGTGGGCCCTGTCGGAGGGTCAGTACTGAGGGAATGGGCACTGTCGGAGGGTCAGTGCTGAGGGAGTGGGCACTGTCGGAGGGTCAGTGCTGAGGGAGCGGGCACTGTCGGAGGGTCAGTGCTGAGGGAGTGGTCACTGTCGGAGGGTCAGTGCTGAGGGAGTGCCGCACTGTCGGAGGGTCAGTGCTGAGGGAGTGGGCCCTGTCGGAGGGTCAGTGCTGAGGGAGTGGGCCCTGTCGGAGGGTCAGTGCTGAGGGAAGGGGCACTGTCGGAGGGTCAGTGCTGAGGGAGTGGGCACTGTCAGAGGGTCAGTGCTGAGGGAGCGGGAAATGTCGGAGGGTCAGTGCTGAGGGAGTGGGCACTGTCGGAGGGTCTGCGCTGAGGGAGTGGGCACTGTCAGAGGGTCAGTGCTGAGGGAGTGCCGCACTGTCGGAGGGTCAGTGCTGAGGGAGCGGGCATTGTCGGAGGGTCAGTGCTGAGGGAGCGGGCACTGTCGGAGGGTCAGTGCTGCGGGAGTGCCGCACTGTCGGAGGGTCAGTGCTGAGGGAGACCCGCACTGTCGGAGGGTCAGTGCTGAGGGAGTGGGCACTGTCGGAGGGTCAGTGCTGAGGGAGCGGGAAATGTCGGAGGGTCAGTGCTGAGGGAGTGGGCACTGTCGGAGGGTCTGCGCTGACGGAGTGCCGCACTGTCGGAGGGTCAGTGCTGAGGGAGCGGGCATTGTCGGAGGGTCAGTGCTGAGGGAGCGGGCACTGTCGGAGGGTCAGTGCTGAGGGAGTGCCGCACTGTCGGAGGGTCAGTGCTGAGGGAGACCCGCACTGTCGGAGGGTCAGTGCTGAGGGAGTGGGCACTGTCGGAGGGTCAGTGCTGAGGGAGCGGGAAATGTCGGAGGGTCAGTGCTGAGGGAGTGGGCACTGTCGGAGGGTCATTGCTGAGGGAGTGGGCACTGTCGGAGGGTCAGTGCTGAGGGAGTGGGCACTGTCGGAGGGTCAGTGCTGAGGGAGTGGGCACTGTCGGAGGGTCAGTGCTGAGGGAGTGCCGCACTCTCGGAGGGTCAGTGCTGAGGGAGACCCGCACTGTCGGAGGGTCAGTGCTGAGGGAGTGGGCACTGTCGGAGGGTCAGTGCTGAGGGAGCGGGAAATGTCGGAGGGTCAGTGTTGAGGGAGTGGACAATGTCGGAGGGTCATTGCTGAGGGAGTGGGCACTGTCGGAGGGTCAGTGCTGAGGGAGTGGGCACTGTCGGAGGGTCAGTGCTGAGGGAGTGGGCCCTGTCGGAGGGTCAGTGCTGAGGGAGTGGACAATGTCGGAGGGTCAGTGCTGAGGGAGTGGGCACTGTCGGAGGGTCAGTGGTGAGGGAGTGGGCACAGTCGGAGGGTCAGTGCTGAGGGAGAGGGCACTGTCGGAGGGTCAGTGCTGAGGGCATGGGCACTGTCGGAGGGTCAGTGCTGAGGGAGTGGGCACTGTCGGAGGGTCAGTGCTGAGGGTGTGCCGCACTGTCGGAGGATCAGTGCTGAGGGAGTGGGCCCTGTCGGAGGGTCAGTGCTGAGGGATTGGGCACTGTCGGACGGTCAATGCTGAGGGAGTGGGCACTGTCGGAGGGTCAATGCTGAGGGTGTGGGCACTGTCGGAGGGTCAGTGCTGAGGGAGTGGGCACTGTCGGAGGGTCAGTGCTGAGGGAGATGGCACTGTCGGAGGGTCAGTGCTGAGGGAGTGGGCACTGTCGGAGGGTCAGTGCTGAGGGAGATGGCACTGTCGGAGGGTCAGTGCTGAGGGAGTGGGCCCTGTCGGAGGGTCAGTGCTGAGGGAGTGGGCCCTGTCGGAGGGTCAGTGCTGAGGGAGTGCGCACTGTCGGAGGGTCAGTGTTGAGGGAGAGGGCACTGTCAGAGGGTGAGTGCTGAGGGAGTAGGCCCTGTCGGAGGGTCAGTGTTGAGGGAGAGGGCACTGTCGGAGGGTCAGTGCTGAGGGAGTGGGCCCTGTCGGAGGGTCAGTGCTGAGGGAGTGGGCCCTGCCGGAGGGTCAGTGCTGAGGGAGAGGGCACTGTCGGAGGGTCAGTGCTGAGGGAGGGGGCACTGTCGGATGGTCAGTGCTGAGGGAGTGGGCACTGTCGGAGGGTCAGTGCTGAGGGAGTGGGCACTGTCGGAGGGTCAGTGCTGAGGGAGTGGGCACTGTCGGAGGGTCAGTGCTGAGGGAGTGGGCACTGTCGGAGGGTCAGTGCTGAGGGAGATGGCACTGTCGGAGGGTCAGTGCTGAGGGAGTGCCACACTGTCGGAGGGTCAGTGCTGAGGGGGTGCGCACTGGCGGAGGGTCAGTGCTGAGGGAGTGAGCACTGTCAGAGGGTCAGTGCTGAGGGAGTGGGCACTGTCAGAGGGTCAGTGCTGAGGGAGTGCCACACTGTCGGAGGGTCAGTGCTGAGGGAGTGGGCACTGTCGGAGGGTCATGCTGAGGGAGTGGGCACTGTCGGAGGGTCAGTGCTGAGGGAGTGGGCCCTGTCCGAGGGTCAGTGCTGAGGGAGTGGGCCCTGTCGGAGGGTCAGTGTTGAGGGAGTGGGCCCTGTCGGAGGGTCAGTGCTGAGGGAGTGGGCCCTGTCGGAGGGTCAGTACTGAGGGAATGGGCACTGTCGGAGGGTCAGTGCTGAGGGAGTGGGCACTGTCGGAGGGTCAGTGCTGAGGGAGCGGGCACTGTCGGAGGGTCAGTGCTGAGGGAGTGGTCACTGTCGGAGGGTCAGTGCTGAGGGAGTGCCGCACTGTCGGAGGGTCAGTGCTGAGGGAGTGGGCCCTGTCGGAGGGTCAGTGCTGAGGGAGTGGGCCCTGTCGGAGGGTCAGTGCTGAGGGAAGGGGCACTGTCGGAGGGTCAGTGCTGAGGGAGTGGGCACTGTCAGAGGGTCAGTGCTGAGGGAGCGGGAAATGTCGGAGGGTCAGTGCTGAGGGAGTGGGCACTGTCGGAGGGTCTGCGCTGAGGGAGTGGGCACTGTCAGAGGGTCAGTGCTGAGGGAGTGCCGCACTGTCGGAGGGTCAGTGCTGAGGGAGCGGGCATTGTCGGAGGGTCAGTGCTGAGGGAGCGGGCACTGTCGGAGGGTCAGTGCTGCGGGAGTGCCGCACTGTCGGAGGGTCAGTGCTGAGGGAGACCCGCACTGTCGGAGGGTCAGTGCTGAGGGAGTGGGCACTGTCGGAGGGTCAGTGCTGAGGGAGCGGGAAATGTCGGAGGGTCAGTGCTGAGGGAGTGGGCACTGTCGGAGGGTCTGCGCTGAGGGAGTGCCGCACTGTCGGAGGGTCAGTGCTGAGGGAGCGGGCATTGTCGGAGGGTCAGTGCTGAGGGAGCGGGCACTGTCGGAGGGTCAGTGCTGAGGGAGTGCCGCACTGTCGGTGGGTCAGTGCTGAGGGAGACCCGCACTGTCGGAGGGTCAGTGCTGAGGGAGTGGGCACTGTCGGAGGGTCAGTGCTGAGGGAGTGGGCACTGTCAGAGGGTCAGTGCTGAGGGAGAGGGCACTGTCGGAGGGTCAGTGTTGAGGGAGTGCGCACTGTCGGAGGGTCAGTGCTGAGGGAGTGGGCACTGTCAGAGGGTCAGTGCTGAGGGAGTGCCACACTGTCGGAGGGTCAGTGCTGAGGGAGTGGGCCCTGTCGGAGGGTCAGTGCTGAGGGAGGGGGCACTGTCGGAGGGTCAGTGCTGAGGGGAGTGGGCACTGTCGGAGGGTCAGTGCTGAGGGAGTGGGCCCTGTCGGAGGGTCAGTGCTGAGGGAGTGGGCACTGTCGGAGGGTCAGTGCTGAGGGAGTGGGCACTGTCGGAGGGTCAGTGCTGATGGAGTGGGCACTGTCGGAGGGTCAGTGCTGAGGGAGCGGGCCCTGTCGGAGGGTCAGTGCTGAGGGAGTGGGCACTGTCGGAGGGTCAGTGCTGAGGGAGCGGGCACTGTCAGAGGGTCAGTGCTGAGGGAGTGCCACACTGTCGGAGGGTCAGTGCTGAGGGAGGGGGCCCTGTCGGAGGGTCAGTGCTGAGGGAGGGGGCCCTGTCGGAGGGTCAGTGCTGAGGGAGTGGGCCCTGTCGGAGGGTCAGTGCTGAGGGAGTGGGCCCTGTCGGAGGGTCAGTGCTGAGGGAGTGGGCCCTGTCGGAGGGTCAGTGCTGAGGGAGTGGGCACTGTCGGAGGGTCAGTGCTGAGGGAGTGGGCACTGTCGGAGGGTCAGTGCTGAGGGAGTGGGCCCTGTCGGAGGGTCAGTGCTGAGGGAGTGCCACACTGTCGGAGGGTCAGTACTGAGGGAATGGGCCCTGTCGGAGGGTCAGTGCTGAGGGAGTGGGCACTGTCGGAGGGTCAGTGCTGAGGGAGCGGGCCCTGTCGGAGGGTCAGTGCTGAGGGAGCGGGCACTGTCGGAGGGTCAGTGCCAAGGGAGTGGGCACTGTCGGAGGCTCAGTGCTGAGGGAGCGGGAACTGTCGGAGGGTCAGAGCTGAGGGAGTGGGCACTGTCGGAGGGTCTGCGCTGAGGGAGTGCCGCACTGTTGGAGGGTCAGTGCTGAGGGAGCGGGCATTGTCGGAGGGTCAGTGCTGAGGGAGTGGGCACTGTCGGAGGGTCAGTGCTGAGGGAGTGCCGCACTGTCGGAGGGTCAGTGCTGAGGGAGTGGGCACTGTCGGAGGGTCAGTGCTGAGGGAGACCCGCACTGTCGGAGGGTCAGTGCTGAGGGAGTGGGCACTGTCGGAGGGTCAGTGCTGAGGGAGTGGGCACTGTCGGAGGGTCAGTGCTGAGGGAGTGGGCACTGTCGGAGGGTCAGTGCTGAGGGAGTGCCGCACTGTCGGAGGGTCAGTGCTGAGGGAGTGCCGCACTGTCGGAGGGTCAATGCTGAGGGAGTGGGCACTATCGGAGGGTCAGTGCTGAGGGAGTGGGCACTGTCGGAGGGTCAGTGCTGAGGGAGTGGGCACTGTCGGAGGGTCAGTGCTGAGGGAGTGGGCACTGTCAGAGGGTCAGTGCTGAGGGAGTGCCGCACTGTCAGAGGGTCAGTGCTGAGGGAGTGCCGCACTGTCGGAGGGTCAGTGCTGAGGGAGTGGGCACTGTCAGAGGGTCAGTGCTGAGGGAGTGGGCACTGTCGGAGGGTCAGTGCTGAGGGAGTGGGCACTGTCAGAGGGTCAGTGCTGAGGGAGTGCCGCACTGTCGGAGGGTCAGTGCTGAGGGAGTGGGCACTGTCGGACGGTCAGTGCTGAGGGAGTGGGCACTGTCAGAGGGTCAGTGCTGAGGGAGTGGGCCCTGTCGGAGGGTCAGTGCTGAGGGAGTGGGCACTGTCGGACGGTCAGCGCTGAGGGAGTGGGCCCTGTCGGAGGGTCAGCGCTGAGGGAGTGGGCCCTGTCGGAGGGTCAGCGCTGAGGGAGTGGGCCCTGTCGGAGGGTCAGTGCTGAGGGAGTGGGCCCTGTCGGAGGGTCAGTGCTGAGGGAGTGGGCCCTGTCGGAGGGTCAGTGCTGAGGGAGTGGGCCCTGTCGGAGGGTCAGTGCTGAGGGAGTGGGCCTGTCGGAGGTCAGTGCTGAGGGAGTGGGCACTGTCGGAGGGTCAGTGCTGAGGGAGTGGGCACTGTCGGGAGGGTCAGTGCTGAGGGAGTGTCGCACTGTCAGAGGGTCAGTGCTGAGGGAGTGCCGCACTGTCGGAGGGGTCAGTGCTGAGGGAGTGGGCACTGTCAGAGGGTCAGTGCTGAGGGAGTGGGCCCTGTCGGAGGGTCAGTGCTGAGGGAGTGGGCACTGTCGGAGGGTCAGTGCTGAGGGAGTGGGCACTGTCGGAGGGTCAGTGCTGAGGGAGTGGGCACTGTCAGAGGGTCAGTGCTGAGGGAGTGGGCACTGTCGGAGGGTCAGTGCTGTGGGAGTGCCGCACTGTTGGAGGGTCCATGCTGAGGGAGTGGGCCCTGTCGGAGGGTCAGTGCTGAGGGAGTGGGCCCTGTCAGAGGGTCAGTGCTGAGGGAGTGTCGCACTGTCGGTGGGTCAGTGCTGAGGGAGTGGGCCCTGTCGGAGGGTCAGTGCTGAGGGAGGGGGCACTGTCGGAGGGCCTGTGCTGAGGGAGTGGGCACTGTCGGAGGGTCAGTGCTGAGGGAGTGGGCACTGTCAGAGGGTCAGTGCTGAGGGAGTGGGCCCTGTCGGAGGGTCAGTGTTGAGGGAGAGGGCACTGTCGGAGGGTCAGTGCTGAGGGAGTGGGCCCTGCCGGAGGGTCAGTGCTGAGGGAGTGGGCCCTGCCGGAGGGTCAGTGCTGAGGGAGAGGGCACTGTCGGAGGGTCAGTGCTGAGGGAGTGGGCACTGTCGGATGGTCAGTGCTGAGGGAGTGGGCACTGTCGGAGGGTCAGTGCTGAGGAAGTGGGCACTGTCGGAGGGTCAGTGCTGAGGGAGTGGGCACTGTCAGAGGGTCAGTGCTGAGGGAGTGGGCACTGTCGGAGGGTCAGTGCTGAGGGAGATGGCACTGTCGGAGGGTCAGTGCTGAGGGAGTGCCACACTGTCGGAGGGTCAGTGCTGAGGGGGTGCGCACTGGCGGAGGGTCAGTGCTGAGGGAGTGAGCACTGTCAGAGGGTCAGTGCTGAGGGAGTGGGCACTGTCAGAGGGTCAGTGCTGAGGGAGTGCCACACTGTCGGAGGGTCAGTGCTGAGGGAGTGGGCACTGTCGGAGGGTCATGCTGAGGGAGTGGGCACTGTCGGAGGGTCAGTGCTGAGGGAGTGGGCCCTGTCCGAGGGTCAGTGCTGAGGGAGTGGGCCCTGTCGGAGGGTCAGTGCTGAGGGAGCGGGCATTGTCGGAGGGTCAGTGCTGAGGGAGCGGGCACTGTCGGAGGGTCAGTGCTGAGGGAGTGCCGCACTGTCGGAGGGTCAGTGCTGAGGGAGACCCGCACTGTCGGAGGGTCAGTGCTGAGGGAGTGGGCACTGTCGGAGGGTCAGTGCTGAGGGAGCGGGAAATGTCGGAGGGTCAGTGCTGAGGGAGTGGGCACTGTCGGAGGGTCATTGCTGAGGGAGTGGGCACTGTCGGAGGGTCAGTGCTGAGGGAGTGGGCACTGTCGGAGGGTCAGTGCTGAGGGAGTGGGCACTGTCGGAGGGTCAGTGCTGAGGGAGTGCCGCACTCTCGGAGGGTCAGTGCTGAGGGAGACCCGCACTGTCGGAGGGTCAGTGCTGAGGGAGTGGGCACTGTCGGAGGGTCAGTGCTGAGGGAGCGGGAAATGTCGGAGGGTCAGTGTTGAGGGAGTGGACAATGTCGGAGGGTCATTGCTGAGGGAGTGGGCACTGTCGGAGGGTCAGTGCTGAGGGAGTGGGCACTGTCGGAGGGTCAGTGCTGAGGGAGTGGGCCCTGTCGGAGGGTCAGTGCTGAGGGAGTGGACAATGTCGGAGGGTCAGTGCTGAGGGAGAGGGCACTGTCGGAGGGTCAGTGGTGAGGGAGTGGGCACAGTCGGAGGGGCAGTGCTGAGGGAGAGGGCACTGTCGGAGGGTCAGTGCTGAGGGCATGGGCACTGTCGGAGGGTCAGTGCTGAGGGAGTGGGCACTGTCGGAGGGTCAGTGCTGAGGGAGTGGGCACTGTCGGAGGGTCAGTGCTGAGGGTGTGCCGCACTGTCGGAGGATCAGTGCTGAGGGATTGGGCACTGTCGGACGGTCAATGCTGAGGGAGTGGGCACTGTCGGAGGGTCAATGCTGAGGGTGTGGGCACTGTCGGAGGGTCAGTGCTGAGGGAGTGGGCACTGTCGGAGGGTCAGTGCTGAGGGAGATGGCACTGTCGGAGGGTCAGTGCTGAGGGAGTGGGCACTGTCGGAGGGTCAGTGCTGAGGGAGATGGCACTGTCGGAGGGTCAGTGCTGAGGGAGTGGGCCCTGTCGGAGGGTCAGTGCTGAGGGAGTGGGCCCTGTCGGAGGGTCAGTGCTGAGGGAGTGCGCACTGTCGGAGGGTCAGTGTTGAGGGAGAGGGCACTGTCAGAGGGTGAGTGCTGAGGGAGTAGGCCCTGTCGGAGGGTCAGTGTTGAGGGAGAGGGCACTGTCGGAGGGTCAGTGCTGAGGGAGTGGGCCCTGTCGGAGGGTCAGTGCTGAGGGAGTGGGCCCTGCCGGAGGGTCAGTGCTGAGGGAGAGGGCACTGTCGGAGGGTCAGTGCTGAGGGAGGGGGCACTGTCGGATGGTCAGTGCTGAGGGAGTGGGCACTGTCGGAGGGTCAGTGCTGAGGGAGTGGGCACTGTCGGAGGGTCAGTGCTGAGGGAGTGGGCACTGTCGGAGGGTCAGTGCTGAGGGAGTGGGCACTGTCGGAGGGTCAGTGCTGAGGGAGATGGCACTGTCGGAGGGTCAGTGCTGAGGGAGTGCCACACTGTCGGAGGGTCAGTGCTGAGGGGGTGCGCACTGGCGGAGGGTCAGTGCTGAGGGAGTGAGCACTGTCAGAGGGTCAGTGCTGAGGGAGTGGGCACTGTCAGAGGGTCAGTGCTGAGGGAGTGCCACACTGTCGGAGGGTCAGTGCTGAGGGAGTGGGCACTGTCGGAGGGTCATGCTGAGGGAGTGGGCACTGTCGGAGGGTCAGTGCTGAGGGAGTGGGCCCTGTCCGAGGGTCAGTGCTGAGGGAGTGGGCCCTGTCGGAGGGTCAGTGTTGAGGGAGTGGGCCCTGTCGGAGGGTCAGTGCTGAGGGAGTGGGCCCTGTCGGAGGGTCAGTACTGAGGGAATGGGCACTGTCGGAGGGTCAGTGCTGAGGGAGTGGGCACTGTCGGAGGGTCAGTGCTGAGGGAGCGGGCACTGTCGGAGGGTCAGTGCTGAGGGAGTGGTCACTGTCGGAGGGTCAGTGCTGAGGGAGTGCCGCACTGTCGGAGGGTCAGTGCTGAGGGAGTGGGCCCTGTCGGAGGGTCAGTGCTGAGGGAGTGGGCCCTGTCGGAGGGTCAGTGCTGAGGGAAGGGGCACTGTCGGAGGGTCAGTGCTGAGGGAGTGGGCACTGTCAGAGGGTCAGTGCTGAGGGAGCGGGAAATGTCGGAGGGTCAGTGCTGAGGGAGTGGGCACTGTTGGAGGGTCTGCGCTGAGGGAGTGGGCACTGTCAGAGGGTCAGTGCTGAGGGAGTGCCGCACTGTCGGAGGGTCAGTGCTGAGGGAGCGGGCATTGTCGGAGGGTCAGTGCTGAGGGAGCGGGCACTGTCGGAGGGTCAGTGCTGCGGGAGTGCCGCACTGTCGGAGGGTCAGTGCTGAGGGAGACCCGCACTGTCGGAGGGTCAGTGCTGAGGGAGTGGGCACTGTCGGAGGGTCAGTGCTGAGGGAGCGGGAAATGTCGGAGGGTCAGTGCTGAGGGAGTGGGCACTGTCGGAGGGTCTGCGCTGAGGGAGTGCCGCACTGTCGGAGGGTCAGTGCTGAGGGAGACCCGCACTGTCGGAGGGTCAGTGCTGAGGGAGTGGGCACTGTCGGAGGGTCAGTGCTGAGGGAGCGGGAAATGTCGGAGGGTCAGTGCTGAGGGAGTGGGCACTGTCGGAGGGTCTGCGCTGAGGGAGTGCCGCACTGTCGGAGGGTCAGTGCTGAGGGAGCGGGCATTGTCGGAGGGTCAGTGCTGAGGGAGCGGGCACTGTCGGAGGGTCAGTGCTGAGGGAGTGCCGCACTGTCGGTGGGTCAGTGCTGAGGGAGACCCGCACTGTCGGAGGGTCAGTGCTGAGGGAGTGGGCACTGTCGGAGGGTCAGTGCTGAGGGAGTGGGCACTGTCAGAGGGTCAGTGCTGAGGGAGAGGGCACTGTCGGAGGGTCAGTGTTGAGGGAATGCGCACTGTCGGAGGGTCAGTGCTGAGGGAGTGGGCACTGTCAGAGGGTCAGTGCTGAGGGAGTGCCACACTGTCGGAGGGTCAGTGCTGAGGGAGTGGGCCCTGTCGGAGGGTCAGTGCTGAGGGAGGGGGCACTGTCGGAGGGTCAGTGCTGAGGGGAGTGGGCACTGTCGGAGGGTCAGTGCTGAGGGAGTGGGCCCTGTCGGAGGGTCAGTGCTGAGGGAGTGGGCACTGTCGGAGGGTCAGTGCTGAGGGAGTGGGCACTGTCGGAGGGTCAGTGCTGATGGAGTGGGCACTGTCGGAGGGTCAGTGCTGAGGGAGCGGGCCCTGTCGGAGGGTCAGTGCTGAGGGAGTGGGCACTGTCGGAGGGTCAGTGCTGAGGGAGCGGGCACTGTCAGAGGGTCAGTGCTGAGGGAGTGCCACACTGTCGGAGGGTCAGTGCTGAGGGAGGGGGCCCTGTCGGAGGGTCAGTGCTGAGGGAGGGGGCCCTGTCGGAGGGTCAGTGCTGAGGGAGTGGGCCCTGTCGGAGGGTCAGTGCTGAGGGAGTGGGCCCTGTCGGAGGGTCAGTGCTGAGGGAGTGGGCCCTGTCGGAGGGTCAGTGCTGAGGGAGTGGGCACTGTCGGAGGGTCAGTGCTGAGGGAGTGGGCACTGTCGGAGGGTCAGTGCTGAGGGAGTGGGCCCTGTCGGAGGGTCAGTGCTGAGGGAGTGCCACACTGTCGGAGGGTCAGTACTGAGGGAATGGGCCCTGTCGGAGGGTCAGTGCTGAGGGAGTGGGCACTGTCGGAGGGTCAGTGCTGAGGGAGCGGGCCCTGTCGGAGGGTCAGTGCTGAGGGAGCGGGCACTGTCGGAGGGTCAGTGCCAAGGGAGTGGGCACTGTCGGAGGCTCAGTGCTGAGGGAGCGGGAACTGTCGGAGGGTCAGAGCTGAGGGAGTGGGCACTGTCGGAGGGTCTGCGCTGAGGGAGTGCCGCACTGTTGGAGGGTCAGTGCTGAGGGAGCGGGCATTGTCGGAGGGTCAGTGCTGAGGGAGTGGGCACTGTCGGAGGGTCAGTGCTGAGGGAGTGCCGCACTGTCGGAGGGTCAGTGCTGAGGGAGTGGGCACTGTCGGAGGGTCAGTGCTGAGGGAGACCCGCACTGTCGGAGGGTCAGTGCTGAGGGAGTGGGCACTGTCGGAGGGTCAGTGCTGAGGGAGTGGGCACTGTCGGAGGGTCAGTGCTGAGGGAGTGGGCACTGTCGGAGGGTCAGTGCTGAGGGAGTGCCGCACTGTCGGAGGGTCAGTGCTGAGGGAGTGCCGCACTGTCGGAGGGTCAATGCTGAGGGAGTGGGCACTATCGGAGGGTCAGTGCTGAGGGAGTGGGCACTGTCGGAGGGTCAGTGCTGAGGGAGTGGGCACTGTCGGAGGGTCAGTGCTGAGGGAGTGGGCACTGTCAGAGGGTCAGTGCTGAGGGAGTGCCGCACTGTCAGAGGGTCAGTGCTGAGGGAGTGCCGCACTGTCGGAGGGTCAGTGCTGAGGGAGTGGGCACTGTCAGAGGGTCAGTGCTGAGGGAGTGGGCACTGTCGGAGGGTCAGTGCTGAGGGAGTGGGCACTGTCAGAGGGTCAGTGCTGAGGGAGTGCCGCACTGTCGGAGGGTCAGTGCTGAGGGAGTGGGCACTGTCGGACGGTCAGTGCTGAGGGAGTGGGCACTGTCAGAGGGTCAGTGCTGAGGGAGTGGGCCCTGTCGGAGGGTCAGTGCTGAGGGAGTGGGCACTGTCGGACGGTCAGCGCTGAGGGAGTGGGCCCTGTCGGAGGGTCAGCGCTGAGGGAGTGGGCCCTGTCGGAGGGTCAGCGCTGAGGGAGTGGGCCCTGTCGGAGGGTCAGTGCTGAGGGAGTGGGCCCTGTCGGAGGGTCAGTGCTGAGGGAGTGGGCCCTGTCGGAGGGTCAGTGCTGAGGGAGTGGGCCCTGTCGGAGGGTCAGTGCTGAGGGAGTGGGCCCTGTCGGAGGGTCAGTGCTGAGGGAGTGGGCACTGTCGGAGGGTCAGTGCTGAGGGAGTGGGCACTGTCGGAGGGTCAGTGCTGAGGGAGTGGGCACTGTCGGAGGGTCAGTGCTGAGGGAGTGTCGCACTGTCAGAGGGTCAGTGCTGAGGGAGTGCCGCACTGTCGGAGGGTCAGTGCTGAGGGAGTGGGCACTGTCAGAGGGTCAGTGCTGAGGGAGTGGGCCCTGTCGGAGGGTCAGTGCTGAGGGAGTGGGCACTGTCGGAGGGTCAGTGCTGAGGGAGTGGGCACTGTCAGACGGTCAGTGCTGAGGGAGTGGGCACTGTCGGAGGGTCAGTGCTGTGGGAGTGCCGCACTGTTGGAGGGTCCATGCTGAGGGAGTGGGCCCTGTCGGAGGGTCAGTGCTGAGGGAGTGGGCCCTGTCAGAGGGTCAGTGCTGAGGGAGTGTCGCACTGTCGGTGGGTCAGTGCTGAGGGAGTGGGCCCTGTCGGAGGGTCAGTGCTGAGGGAGGGGGCACTGTCGGAGGGCCTGTGCTGAGGGAGTGGGCACTGTCGGAGGGTCAGTGCTGAGGGAGTGGGCACTGTCAGAGGGTCAGTGCTGAGGGAGTGGGCCCTGTCGGAGGGTCAGTGTTGAGGGAGAGGGCACTGTCGGAGGGTCAGTGCTGAGGGAGTGGGCCCTGCCGGAGGGTCAGTGCTGAGGGAGTGGGCCCTGCCGGAGGGTCAGTGCTGAGGGAGAGGGCACTGTCGGAGGGTCAGTGCTGAGGGAGTGGGCACTGTCGGATGGTCAGTGCTGAGGGAGTGGGCACTGTCGGAGGGTCAGTGCTGAGGAAGTGGGCACTGTCGGAGGGTCAGTGCTGAGGGAGTGGGCACTGTCAGAGGGTCAGTGCTGAGGGAGTGGGCACTGTCGGAGGGTCAGTGCTGAGGGAGATGGCACTGTCGGAGGGTCAGTGCTGAGGGAGTGCCACACTGTCGGAGGGTCAGTGCTGAGGGGGTGCGCACTGGCGGAGGGTCAGTGCTGAGGGAGTGAGCACTGTCAGAGGGTCAGTGCTGAGGGAGTGGGCACTGTCAGAGGGTCAGTGCTGAGGGAGTGCCACACTGTCGGAGGGTCAGTGCTGAGGGAGTGGGCACTGTCGGAGGGTCATGCTGAGGGAGTGGGCACTGTCGGAGGGTCAGTGCTGAGGGAGTGGGCCCTGTCCGAGGGTCAGTGCTGAGGGAGTGGGCCCTGTCGGAGGGTCAGTGCTGAGGGAGCGGGCATTGTCGGAGGGTCAGTGCTGAGGGAGCGGGCACTGTCGGAGGGTCAGTGCTGAGGGAGTGCCGCACTGTCGGAGGGTCAGTGCTGAGGGAGACCCGCACTGTCGGAGGGTCAGTGCTGAGGGAGTGGGCACTGTCGGAGGGTCAGTGCTGAGGGAGCGGGAAATGTCGGAGGGTCAGTGCTGAGGGAGTGGGCACTGTCGGAGGGTCATTGCTGAGGGAGTGGGCACTGTCGGAGGGTCAGTGCTGAGGGAGTGGGCACTGTCGGAGGGTCAGTGCTGAGGGAGTGGGCACTGTCGGAGGGTCAGTGCTGAGGGAGTGCCGCACTCTCGGAGGGTCAGTGCTGAGGGAGACCCGCACTGTCGGAGGGTCAGTGCTGAGGGAGTGGGCACTGTCGGAGGGTCAGTGCTGAGGGAGCGGGAAATGTCGGAGGGTCAGTGTTGAGGGAGTGGACAATGTCGGAGGGTCATTGCTGAGGGAGTGGGCACTGTCGGAGGGTCAGTGCTGAGGGAGTGGGCACTGTCGGAGGGTCAGTGCTGAGGGAGTGGGCCCTGTCGGAGGGTCAGTGCTGAGGGAGTGGACAATGTCGGAGGGTCAGTGCTGAGGGAGAGGGCACTGTCGGAGGGTCAGTGGTGAGGGAGTGGGCACAGTCGGAGGGGCAGTGCTGAGGGAGAGGGCACTGTCGGAGGGTCAGTGCTGAGGGCATGGGCACTGTCGGAGGGTCAGTGCTGAGGGAGTGGGCACTGTCGGAGGGTCAGTGCTGAGGGAGTGGGCACTGTCGGAGGGTCAGTGCTGAGGGTGTGCCGCACTGTCGGAGGATCAGTGCTGAGGGATTGGGCACTGTCGGACGGTCAATGCTGAGGGAGTGGGCACTGTCGGAGGGTCAATGCTGAGGGTGTGGGCACTGTCGGAGGGTCAGTGCTGAGGGAGTGGGCACTGTCGGAGGGTCAGTGCTGAGGGAGATGGCACTGTCGGAGGGTCAGTGCTGAGGGAGTGGGCACTGTCGGAGGGTCAGTGCTGAGGGAGATGGCACTGTCGGAGGGTCAGTGCTGAGGGAGTGGGCCCTGTCGGAGGGTCAGTGCTGAGGGAGTGGGCCCTGTCGGAGGGTCAGTGCTGAGGGAGTGCGCACTGTCGGAGGGTCAGTGTTGAGGGAGAGGGCACTGTCAGAGGGTGAGTGCTGAGGGAGTAGGCCCTGTCGGAGGGTCAGTGTTGAGGGAGAGGGCACTGTCGGAGGGTCAGTGCTGAGGGAGTGGGCCCTGTCGGAGGGTCAGTGCTGAGGGAGTGGGCCCTGCCGGAGGGTCAGTGCTGAGGGAGAGGGCACTGTCGGAGGGTCAGTGCTGAGGGAGGGGGCACTGTCGGATGGTCAGTGCTGAGGGAGTGGGCACTGTCGGAGGGTCAGTGCTGAGGGAGTGGGCACTGTCGGAGGGTCAGTGCTGAGGGAGTGGGCACTGTCGGAGGGTCAGTGCTGAGGGAGTGGGCACTGTCGGAGGGTCAGTGCTGAGGGAGATGGCACTGTCGGAGGGTCAGTGCTGAGGGAGTGCCACACTGTCGGAGGGTCAGTGCTGAGGGGGTGCGCACTGGCGGAGGGTCAGTGCTGAGGGAGTGAGCACTGTCAGAGGGTCAGTGCTGAGGGAGTGGGCACTGTCAGAGGGTCAGTGCTGAGGGAGTGCCACACTGTCGGAGGGTCAGTGCTGAGGGAGTGGGCACTGTCGGAGGGTCATGCTGAGGGAGTGGGCACTGTCGGAGGGTCAGTGCTGAGGGAGTGGGCCCTGTCCGAGGGTCAGTGCTGAGGGAGTGGGCCCTGTCGGAGGGTCAGTGTTGAGGGAGTGGGCCCTGTCGGAGGGTCAGTGCTGAGGGAGTGGGCCCTGTCGGAGGGTCAGTACTGAGGGAATGGGCACTGTCGGAGGGTCAGTGCTGAGGGAGTGGGCACTGTCGGAGGGTCAGTGCTGAGGGAGCGGGCACTGTCGGAGGGTCAGTGCTGAGGGAGTGGTCACTGTCGGAGGGTCAGTGCTGAGGGAGTGCCGCACTGTCGGAGGGTCAGTGCTGAGGGAGTGGGCCCTGTCGGAGGGTCAGTGCTGAGGGAGTGGGCCCTGTCGGAGGGTCAGTGCTGAGGGAAGGGGCACTGTCGGAGGGTCAGTGCTGAGGGAGTGGGCACTGTCAGAGGGTCAGTGCTGAGGGAGCGGGAAATGTCGGAGGGTCAGTGCTGAGGGAGTGGGCACTGTTGGAGGGTCTGCGCTGAGGGAGTGGGCACTGTCAGAGGGTCAGTGCTGAGGGAGTGCCGCACTGTCGGAGGGTCAGTGCTGAGGGAGCGGGCATTGTCGGAGGGTCAGTGCTGAGGGAGCGGGCACTGTCGGAGGGTCAGTGCTGCGGGAGTGCCGCACTGTCGGAGGGTCAGTGCTGAGGGAGGACCCGCACTGTCGGAGGGTCAGTGCTGAGGGAGTGGGCACTGTCGGAGGGTCAGTGCTGAGGGAGCGGGAAATGTCGGGAGGGTCAGTGCTGAGGGAGTGGGCACTGTCGGAGGGTCTGCGCTGAGGGAGTGCCGCACTGTCGGAGGGTCAGTGCTGAGGGAGCGGGCATTGTCGGAGGGTCAGTGCTGAGGGAGCGGGCACTGTCGGAGGGTCAGTGCTGAGGGAGTGCCGCACTGTCGGAGGGTCAGTGCTGAGGGAGACCCGCACTGTCGGAGGGTCAGTGCTGAGGGAGTGGGCACTGTCGGAGGGTCAGTGCTGAGGGAGCGGGAAATGTCGGAGGGTCAGTGCTGAGGGAGTGGGCACTGTCGGAGGGTCATTGCTGAGGGAGTGGGGCACTGTCAGAGGGTCAGTGCTGAGGGAGTGCCGCACTGTCGGAGGGTCAGTGCTGAGGGAGTGGGCACTGTCGGAGGGTCAGTGCTGAGGGAGTGCCGCACTGTCGGAGGGTCAGTGCTGAGGGAGTGGGCACTGTCGGAGGGTCAGTGCTGAGGGAGTGGGCACTGTCGGAGGGTCAGTGCTGAGGGAGTGCCGCACTCTCGGAGGGTCAGTGCTGAGGGAGACCCGCACTGTCGGAGGGTCAGTGCTGAGGGAGTGGGCACTGTCGGAGGGTCAGTGCTGAGGGAGCGGGAAATGTCGGAGGGTCAGTGTTGAGGGAGTGGACAATGTCGGAGGGTCATTGCTGAGGGAGTGGGCACTGTCGGAGGGTCAGTGCTGAGGGAGTGGGCACTGTCGGAGGGTCAGTGCTGAGGGAGTGGGCCCTGTCGGAGGGTCAGTGCTGAGGGAGTGGACAATGTCGGAGGGTCAGTGCTGAGGGAGTGGGCACTGTCGGAGGGTCAGTGGTGAGGGAGTGGGCACAGTCGGAGGGTCAGTGCTGAGGGAGAGGGCACTGTCGGAGGGTCAGTGCTGAGGGCATGGGCACTGTCGGAGGGTCAGTGCTGAGGGAGTGGGCACTGTCGGAGGGTCAGTGCTGAGGGAGTGGGCACTGTCGGAGGGTCAGTGCTGAGGGTGTGCCGCACTGTCGGAGGATCAGTGCTGAGGGATTGGGCACTGTCGGACGGTCAATGCTGAGGGAGTGGGCACTGTCGGAGGGTCAATGCTGAGGGTGTGGGCACTGTCGGAGGGTCAGTGCTGAGGGAGTGGGCACTGTCGGAGGGTCAGTGCTGAGGGAGATGGCACTGTCGGAGGGTCAGTGCTGAGGGAGTGGGCACTGTCGGAGGGTCAGTGCTGAGGGAGATGGCACTGTCGGAGGGTCAGTGCTGAGGGAGTGGGCCCTGTCGGAGGGTCAGTGCTGAGGGAGTGGGCCCTGTCGGAGGGTCAGTGCTGAGGGAGTGCGCACTGTCGGAGGGTCAGTGTTGAGGGAGAGGGCACTGTCAGAGGGTGAGTGCTGAGGGAGTAGGCCCTGTCGGAGGGTCAGTGTTGAGGGAGAGGGCACTGTCGGAGGGTCAGTGCTGAGGGAGTGGGCCCTGTCGGAGGGTCAGTGCTGAGGGAGTGGGCCCTGCCGGAGGGTCAGTGCTGAGGGAGAGGGCACTGTCGGAGGGTCAGTGCTGAGGTAGGGGGCACTGTCGGATGGTCAGTGCTGAGGGAGTGGGCACTGTCGGAGGGTCAGTGCTGAGGGAGTGGGCACTGTCGGAGGGTCAGTGCTGAGGGAGTGGGCACTGTCGGAGGGTCAGTGCTGAGGGAGTGGGCACTGTCGGAGGGTCAGTGCTGAGGGAGATGGCACTGTCGGAGGGTCAGTGCTGAGGGAGTGCCACACTGTCGGAGGGTCAGTGCTGAGGGGGTGCGCACTGGCGGAGGGTCAGTGCTGAGGGAGTGAGCACTGTCAGAGGGTCAGTGCTGAGGGAGTGGGCACTGTCAGAGGGTCAGTGCTGAGGGAGTGCCACACTGTCGGAGGGTCAGTGCTGAGGGAGTGGGCACTGTCGGAGGGTCATGCTGAGGGAGTGGGCACTGTCGGAGGGTCAGTGCTGAGGGAGTGGGCCCTGTCGGAGGGTCAGTGCTGAGGGAGTGGGCCCTGTCGGAGGGTCAGTGTTGAGGGAGTGGGCCCTGTCGGAGGGTCAGTGCTGAGGGAGTGGGCCCTGTCGGAGGGTCAGTACTGAGGGAATGGGCACTGTCGGAGGGTCAGTGCTGAGGGAGTGGGCACTGTCGGAGGGTCAGTGCTGAGGGAGCGGGCACTGTCGGAGGGTCAGTGCTGAGGGAGTGGTCACTGTCGGAGGGTCAGTGCTGAGGGAGTGCCGCACTGTCGGAGGGTCAGTGCTGAGGGAGTGGGCCCTGTCGGAGGGTCAGTGCTGAGGGAGTGGGCCCTGTCGGAGGGTCAGTGCTGAGGGAAGGGGCACTGTCGGAGGGTCAGTGCTGAGGGAGTGGGCACTGTCAGAGGGTCAGTGCTGAGGGAGCGGGAAATGTCGGAGGGTCAGTGCTGAGGGAGTGGGCACTGTCGGAGGGTCTGCGCTGAGGGAGTGGGCACTGTCAGAGGGTCAGTGCTGAGGGAGTGCCGCACTGTCGGAGGGTCAGTGCTGAGGGAGCGGGCATTGTCGGAGGGTCAGTGCTGAGGGAGCGGGCACTGTCGGAGGGTCAGTGCTGCGGGAGTGCCGCACTGTCGGAGGGTCAGTTTTGCGGGAGTGCCGCACTGTCGGAGGGTCAGTGCTGAGGGAGACCCGCACTGTCGGAGGGTCAGTGCTGAGGGAGCGGGAAATGTCGGAGGGTCAGTGCTGAGGGAGTGGGCACTGTCGGAGGGTCTGCGCTGAGGGAGTGCCGCACTGTCGGAGGGTCAGTGCTGAGGGAGCGGGCATTGTCGGAGGGTCAGTGCTGAGGGAGCGGGCACTGTCGGAGGGTCAGTGCTGAGGGAGTGCCGCACTGTCGGTGGGTCAGTGCTGAGGGAGACCCGCACTGTCGGAGGGTCAGTGCTGAGGGAGTGGGCACTGTCGGAGGGTCAGTGCTGAGGGAGTGGGCACTGTCAGAGGGTCAGTGCTGAGGGAGAGGGCACTGTCGGAGGGTCAGTGTTGAGGGAGTGCGCACTGTCGGAGGGTCAGTGCTGAGGGAGTGGGCACTGTCAGAGGGTCAGTGCTGAGGGAGTGCCACACTGTCGGAGGGTCAGTGCTGAGGGAGTGGGCCCTGTCCGAGGGTCAGTGCTGAGGGAGGGGGCACTGTCGGAGGGTCAGTGCTGAGGGGAGTGGGCACTGTCGGAGGGTCAGTGCTGAGGGAGTGGGCCCTGTCGGAGGGTCAGTGCTGAGGGAGTGGGCACTGTCGGAGGGTCAGTGCTGAGGGAGTGGGCACTGTCGGAGGGTCAGTGCTGATGGAGTGGGCACTGTCGGAGGGTCAGTGCTGAGGGAGCGGGCCCTGTCGGAGGGTCAGTGCTGAGGGAGTGGGCACTGTCGGAGGGTCAGTGCTGAGGGAGCGGGCACTGTCAGAGGGTCAGTGCTGAGGGAGTGCCACACTGTCGGAGGGTCAGTGCTGAGGGAGGGGGCCCTGTCGGAGGGTCAGTGCTGAGGGAGGGGGCCCTGTCGGAGGGTCAGTGCTGAGGGAGTGGGCCCTGTCGGAGGGTCAGTGCTGAGGGAGTGGGCCCTGTCGGAGGGTCAGTGCTGAGGGAGTGGGCCCTGTCGGAGGGTCAGTGCTGAGGGAGTGGGCACTGTCGGAGGGTCAGTGCTGAGGGAGTGGGCACTGTCGGAGGGTCAGTGCTGAGGGAGTGGGCCCTGTCGGAGGGTCAGTGCTGAGGGAGTGCCACACTGTCGGAGGGTCAGTACTGAGGGAATGGGCCCTGTCGGAGGGTCAGTGCTGAGGGAGTGGGCACTGTCGGAGGGTCAGTGCTGAGGGAGCGGGCCCTGTCGGAGGGTCAGTGCTGAGGGAGCGGGCACTGTCGGAGGGTCAGTGCCAAGGGAGTGGGCACTGTCGGAGGCTCAGTGCTGAGGGAGCGGGAACTGTCGGAGGGTCAGAGCTGAGGGAGTGGGCACTGTCGGAGGGTCTGCGCTGAGGGAGTGCCGCACTGTTGGAGGGTCAGTGCTGAGGGAGCGGGCATTGTCGGAGGGTCAGTGCTGAGGGAGTGGGCACTGTCGGAGGGTCAGTGCTGAGGGAGTGCCGCACTGTCGGAGGGTCAGTGCTGAGGGAGTGGGCACTGTCGGAGGGTCAGTGCTGAGGGAGACCCGCACTGTCGGAGGGTCAGTGCTGAGGGAGTGGGCACTGTCGGAGGGTCAGTGCTGAGGGAGTGGGCACTGTCGGAGGGTCAGTGCTGAGGGAGTGGGCACTGTCGGAGGGTCAGTGCTGAGGGAGTGCCGCACTGTCGGAGGGTCAGTGCTGAGGGAGTGCCGCACTGTCGGAGGGTCAATGCTGAGGGAGTGGGCACTATCGGAGGGTCAGTGCTGAGGGAGTGGGCACTGTCGGAGGGTCAGTGCTGAGGGAGTGGGCACTGTCGGAGGGTCAGTGCTGAGGAGTGGGCACTGTCAGAGGGTCAGTGCTGAGGGAGTGCCGCACTGTC
Organism: Chiloscyllium punctatum; assembly: GCF_047496795.1. Classification (NCBI taxonomy): domain Eukaryota; kingdom Metazoa; phylum Chordata; class Chondrichthyes; order Orectolobiformes; family Hemiscylliidae; genus Chiloscyllium; species Chiloscyllium punctatum. The sequence goes on along the minus strand of NW_027311119.1, from coordinate 51 downwards.
AGAGGGTCAGTGCTGAGGGAGTGCCGCACTGTCGGAGGGTCAGTGCTGAGG